>NC_142348.1:35090000-35390000 GCF_054954075.1 Amborella trichopoda
ATGTTTTTTGAATAAAGGAATACTAGAAAAGTGAATAGGGATGATTACAGAGAAAAGGCCAAATCAAGCTTAGTAATAAAATCTGCTTTTACTAAATTCAAACTCCTAATTGTGATTCTCTCCCTATTTCTTACTTTGACTACTTTTGCCACTGAGGTTTATTTCTTTCTAAACGATCCAACATTGTCACTTCATTTCTTTTCTGATATTTGTAGATCTGCAGCTGCTGCTAGACAACTTGAGGAAGAAGGCTTTCAAAATATATCATGCATTACCTCTGGTCTTCAATCAGTAAAACCAGGTTCATTTCATTCATTTTACAGCCACACATGTGCATGCAGAGAGCGAGAGAGAGAGAGAGACTTTGTGAAATTCAAATGACTATATTGCATGTTTTTACCATTATGAGCTGAAGGATTTCAAAACTTCATGTAGGAACATTTGATTCTGTGGGAAAAGTTGAGCTGCAAGATGCAGGCAAGGCTGGCCTTGTAACAGTTCAAGGCAAAATTTCAGCTGTATTAGGCACCATCCTCATTTGTAAGTTGATTCTTTCTAGCTCTTCTCATGGCTACACACTAGCTTTCTCATTTACATGAAAAACAACAATTATTTCAAGGATAAATTTTGGTGAATGCATCTCATTAATAATCTAGTAATGTTCTAATAGAATGATAAACAAGCTCTCAAGTTTCTCTTATTTGATTAGCTCTTATCATAATTCTTGAAAATTTGAAGGCTATTCACTTCAATGCTATGCATAGTTTCTGAACAATGTAGGAAAGTCGCAAAGAACATATCACCTCTTTGTTTCTCTTTATCTTTTTTTGATAATGTTAACATTTAATTGATAAAACAGAAAGGGGAATACAAAAGGCCTTGGCGATCCACGAAGGAGGATGCACAACGGAAATTAGAACAAAAAAGTAGAATCGACTCCTTTTTTAGGAGGCTACAATGGGACATAGCAACCAAATAAAATACGTCGATCCGAAAAAAGAAAAGACAAAAGAACTGTCCAAAAAGATTCAAGAACCCAAAAAATCATCAATTGTCCACCATCTCTGCTACTTCTTTGGCAAGTGTATTAGCGTCCTAGTTTCCTTCCCTCCATGTATGTATCAACACGACAGACATATTCTTGCATAGGTGATCAATCTCATCAAACAAGTGTGCCAGGAACTAGGGGGGAGAGGAAGAAAATCTTTGAACCCAAGAAATGGTGTTCTTGGAGTCTCCCTCCACCACTAGAGATTGTAAGTGGAGGGGGTCTATGAGCTTGAAGCCTTCCAACAGTGCTAGAGCTTCAGCTTCCATGGAGTTGGCATGGCCAATATGTTTGGAGATGGTAGCCAGTGTAAAGCAGAGGTGGTCCCATTGGTGGAGGTTTCCACCTAGTGGTCCTTAGCAGACGCACTCGATGGGCTTGGAGGACATTGCGCCAATCCTTGCTGAACACCGAGGCTGGTGGTAATAGCGATGGTTGGTAGCCCAGAAGATAATGGAGGACTTGGGCTTGTCAAAAAGGGGAATATTACTCTCGGAATGTTATGTTGTTTCGCTCGATCCATAGGGCCCATAACGTGCCTACCATCGAGGATTTCCAGAGTAGTATCCCCACCTTAGGCCAAGGATAAGGTTTGATGGCTGAGAGGATGGATGTTACCTCTGCCGTTAATACCCACAGAACATTTAAGAGTTTAAGGATTGCCCCCCATATGCTTAGGGCAAAGGGACAATGCAACAATAGGTGGTTATTTGTTTCCTCAGCTGTTCGGTACATAACACATCTGTTAGGGATTGGGATGCCCCTTCTCTGCAACTGATCCACTGTGAGGACTCTCTCAGAAAGGGCTAGCCTCGTGAAGATCTTAATTTTAGGGGGGGGCGAAGGAGTCCCATGCTTGAGCAGCTGTAGCAGCAGGAGCTAAGGGGAATGTTAGAGGTAGGGAGAGGCTTTTATAACAGGAAACTGTGAAGAGGCCAGAGGGTGTAGGTGCCCAAATAATGCGATCTGGACCTATGGGTGCTAAGAAGGTGGATCGAAGTTCTGCCGCTAAAATTGTGAAGCTTGCTATCTCAGAGTCGTTAAGGGCCCTCCTGAAGATTGGGTTCCACGAGAGAGTGGACCCTACCAATAGCATTTCATCCACTATAGTGGCCCCTTGATCTCTAGCTAAAGAGTAGAGGTTGGGGAATCTGTCCCTAAGAGGAGTGTGGCCTAACCACATGTCTTGCCAGAATAGAATGCGGTTCCCTGATCTCGTATGGAATTTGATTCTAGATTTGAAAGCATGGAACGCAGAACATATCGACCTTCAAATGCCGGAGGATGTCTGATTAGCCCTATAGTTCTGCAGCCCACGGTGTATTGGAGAGATGGTATTTATGCTTGAGTATATCTATCCACAACTGATCCCTGAGGTTCGTCAGGTGCCAACACCATGTGCCCAGGAGAGCCAAATTCTGAGTTCTAAGATTCTTGATCCCAAGCGCGCCTCTTTTTCTGGACTGGCAAAGTTTATCCCAAGCAAGTAAGTGGAATTTTTTATTGGCTCCATCTCCACACCAGAAAAACCTTCTCATTAACTGTTTGATACTGGAACTGACTGCCATGGTCATGTGGAAGATGGACATTTGGTAGACCAGGATGCTAGCCAGAGTGGCTTTAATCGGTGTTAGCCTTCCTCCCGGAGAGAGAAAGTGACATTTCCATCCTGCTAGTCTACAGTCCACTTTGGACGACAGTCTCAATTTTGGTTTGCCTAAGCAAAGTGGCAGTCCAAGGTATTTAGATGGCAGTGTTTCAGCCTCACAACCCCATCTCTCAGTGAAATTGGATAGTGTAGTTGAATCAACCTTAACACCCATCATCTTGGTTTTGTCGAAGTTGACTTTGAAGCCAGTTACGAATTCAAAACACCCGAGAAACAAGAAGAGGTTATGGTTCTCTTCGATTGTGGCATTGCATAATACCAATGTATCATTTGCGTACTGGAGGTGAGAGGCCGTAGGGGCCTGAGACCGGAGCGAGAATCCATGCAGGTGTACGGCCGTATACATTCTAGAAATTGATCTATTGAAGACATTAGCGGCAATGGCGAATAGGAATGGAGATAGGGAGTCTCCCTGTCTGAGGCCTCTAGTAGAAGGGAAGTATTCTTTGGGGGTACCATTAATGAGCATGGAGAAGTGTGGATGCTAGTAACAAGCTTTCATCCATGCTCTTAATTTAGTCCCGAAACCCATCTTGGCCTGAGTTTCTTCAAGGATATCCCAATCTACGTGTTTGTAGGCCTTCTCCCAATCCAACGTAACTACGATGCCAGGGGCGTTGGCCAGATTTCTTTGTTTCTCTTTATCATACTTTATTCGTTTGTCTTTGTTCTAAAATAGCTATTAAATCTGGATAAACAAAATATGTAGTTTGAGATGATCGTTGCCGTAACTTTGTTGCTTTTAATCAAAGCTTAATTCATATTCTTTGTTCTGATATGTAATCATCACATGCAGGTGCATATCTCTTAATTACTTTCTTTCCCGAACAGGCAGAGAAACTTTTTCAGCTGGGCCCTACTAGCTAGACTCTACATAACAGAAAGAATATTAGAGAGGATTTGTTCTCATTCTTTGTGGCTTCATGAAATGATGATGAGCTACTTGTGCAATGCGAACTAACAACATGTTGAAAGCACATTGGACAAGGAAATGTTCCAATGTACCCTGCTCCATGTGGCTGCTGAGGTCCGTGTGTGTGTCAGAGAGAGAGAGAGAGAGAGAGTTTGATCCATCAAGTGGATGCTCCCTCTGATAAATATCCTATATTTAGGATATTTAAAAAAAAAAATACCATTCAAGAGAGAGAGAGTGAGAGAGAGAGAGAGAGAGAGAGAGATTTTATTGGTAATTGTAAATTGAAGTTTCCTTGGGGAGTACATATATTTTTTTGCCTAGTTTGGCTCCAAAATCCAAACTCAAGCAAACACTAGCAGCAACTCACATGAGATTTTGGTTTAAAGCAAATTGTTTCCACACATGCTATTCATGTATGATTTGCAAATAAAAAATGTTAGACTCATGAAATCAACATATTAACCCACCTCTCAGGAAAAAAAAATTATATGCTTTCTTAAATTTATCTTCCTTCAATATTTGCTAGCAGCGAATTGCTGATTGCGGAAAGCATGTTACAATGCCTCTAATTCACAGAGAGCAGTTTGGAAAGTAGTGCAAATTTAATACAAAAGAGTTTTATTCATGAATGAGGGCAAAATAGCGAACATTTTGTGGTGTTTTTCAAATAAGCAGGCGAGAGAAAGCAGTCTCTTTACAAATAATTGGCCCATACAAACTGGGGCCTAGGCTTGTTAGAACCTAAAAATTACATTATAAATGCATCGAAGATAAAATTTAGAAAACAAAAGGGTGGGTGTTTGCTAAAGGTACTTGAACTATGTATGACATGTGACTGGTATTTTAGAGGCGAGCTGCTCAGGCAAGTCCAAGTAAGTCTCACCCTGAGTTCATTCCTATTTTTTTTAAAAAGAAAGAAAAGAAGGCATAATATTTCCTCCCGCTTTTTTAACATTAGTTGTTGAATGGTGTAGTGGTTAGAGACTAGCTGCCTTTGGGCGCCTCCTTTATGAGGGATCTTGGGTGGTTTGATTACCATGAATCTAATTTTTTTAGCTCATGTACTGTATTTTAGTACGGAAAAAAAGTGACGATAATGAGCATTCGTGCAACATTTGATTTGTAATAGACAATAATTTATATAAACTATAAAAATTTGGTGTACATTTTGCTTGGCGGAAACTCGCCTAGTCCTTAGGGCGAGCCGAGTTACTTGGCCGATTCCGTGTAAGCCTTGGCTGAGTCTCAGAACACTGCAAATGATCATTTATTCAAGAAAAGAGGGAGATGGAATCAAAGAAAGAGGATTGACTTTGATTGCTAGCTATTGCTTTTGTGATTCATGCTTCCTCCTTGAATTCAGTTTTCTCACAACACATCTCCATTGTAAGTGTATGTAAATGGCAAATTTTCTGTAAGGTTTTTCTTTGATCTACAGAAAGTGACTTTCGACCAGTCAATGGCAAGATACACAAACTGTTTCCAAGCTTACAAACTGGAGCATTGATTTGGGTTTTCAAGTTATTCACATAAACCACTATTGAAAGCTTTAAAGCACCATAACTAGAGCTATCAGCAATAAAAGGGAATACAGGAAACATGGTAGAGAGCCTAAAATTACACATTCTATTAGCCTTAGAAACATAAGCCGCAACCCAATAGCCCAACATTCACTGCATACTACTGAACAATTTTTCGTGCAATCGCCAATTGCAAAACATTTTTTTGGCTGAACCAGCCAGATGCTTGAAGCGGTCCTACGTGTTGTATTGAAATATGAGAATAAAGAAAAACAATAATTACATTGGTCACACCATGCATTATCACTCTCTTCTCCATGTACACAAAGTCCTCGCTACATGGATATGTCAGTTGGGTAGGCTTGGAGGTTGGACTCTCCATCTTCTATAAATGGTTATTTTGCCTTCATTCTTCGGTGTGATAAGTACATATTTTATGGTTCTATTTTTACCTTAAAAGCGAAAAAGTTATTTTCAAATAGAATGTTAAAAAAACGACATAGTTGAAAGTAGTGAGAAAAGATATATAGACTTATGGTCTCACTGAGGGAATGACGGATCATGATTTTTGCGTAGCCGATCTCAAATAGTTGAAAAAAAGTTCTGATAATGATAATGAACCAAAGGACTGCTTGCCATCTTACTTTTCTTTTCCAATTTTGTTCTTGCCAAATTACATATACAATGTGTGGACAACGAGACTGCCCAAATCTCTATTGTGTTCCATTTGATCCTCTCTCCATAGATTCTAGCCATCCAATGGTTTTTCAAGCAGGAAGGAATGAGAAGAGGATTCATAGCATGGGAATTTGTTTATTGTTTGACCCAAACAATTGGGCTTTTCTGCTGATTTTTTAGGTGATCATGAATCTGAATATTTTTTTCTCATTTGTTCCTCGACAATTTCGCTTTTGTTTCAAATTTTTTCTAGCAAATCACTGCTGGTCAATCTCTTTAGCTTTCTTTATGCTTTTAAAATCACAAGCCGGAAATCCTCTGTTTTGTTTTGAGTTTTCACTAATACTAGCCTCTTGAGTCCATTTTTTCACTAATACTAGCCTCTTGAGTCCATTTTTTCACTAATACTAGCCACTTAGTCCATTTTCTTACGATAATTCCAACCTAAAAAATCGATGAATCACTCAATCAGGATTAAAATTCATTTTTGCAATCCGGTTCCCATAATCAGTGAACTGGATGGTAATTGAAAATCCACCCCAACTGGTACTTTCTTTGATATCAAAGTAGTTTGGCTGGCCCATCCCTCTATCCCTTCACCGGTAAGCAACTTGAATAAATGCACTCCCCTAAAATGTTTCACACGTGAGGAAGTCATGTCCAACATTCACATAATGGGAGGAGAAGCAATCTTTTATAGAACCCATGTTTCTCCAAATTTACGATGTGGGACAATTTCATCTCCTCTTCTCGACAATAGCATATTCTTTCATGTAGAGCATAAAAACATTGTGAATAATATCCGCTAAAATGAAAACACAAATTTGTATCCCATAAAAAACTATATAAAAATAATATATAAATATAAAAAAGAATCATGATGCCTTTAAATTTTTAAACTTGAGGAAACAAAAATTAAATTTTAATTAAACACAAAGGGTTTTCAATATTTTACTTGGATCTTACAACCACCCATGTTTCTCTCTACTAAGGGGACATAACCAAAATTAGTAGAGAGAGAAGTTATCTTCAAGAGGAATTTTAGAGTCTGAGAACTTTAGAATATTCAATAATTAATACACATTCATATAAGCAACAACATAATATTTTTACAAAAATAATGAAAGTACATAATACACCACCCTTAACATATAGAAAACTAAAAAAAAATACTATTTTTAGGGTTTTTAGTGATTTTTTGGAATTTTTTAGTCAAAGCCGATCGATCCAGCCTATTATGAGATCCGGTTCGCCGATCTACCAATCCGACTCGGTTTTTGGGATGATCGATCCGGGTCAACAATTTGCCTTTTTAAACCTTGATTCCAACCATGGAGTCCTTTACTGTGGGATTTCACAATGCCAGGTTTTTCAAGTGGTTAGTGGTGGTTTTAAACCCAACCTTTCTACGTCTTTCCTAATCCCATTTTTGTGCAAATGATTTGCACAAATGTTATAACATGGTTATGTTTTGTAAACCCTAAATTTAGCATCACATTGAAATAATTATTCAAATTTCAAAGAATCAAGTATTTGCCGTTGTAACTTAATATAGTTTTTTTTGGGTAATTTTGTGGGGGAAAACAGGCCCTACATATTTTTTCAAGTAGATTAGGAGTTAGTTTTTTGAAAATGTTAGTAGGGTGGTGACTAAGATGCGGGTGCTACTACAAAAAAACCAACAAAACCCTAAATTGAACATGCGAACTTAAAAGATTTAAACTTAACGATAAATTACCAATGGCAACTAAAGATGTTCTAAAACCCTAAACACAACATTGATTTGGATTGCCAAAGAGCCCAAACTAGACATATTCAGTAGTGTGAGAATTGGTAAAAAATAATTTATATGATAATTTTAAATTTAAAAATATAAATTTTGAAAAATAAAGATAAAAATAAAAGGGAACCAGGTGATTCGGCTGATCCAAATATGCTAATTTCCTGACAAATTCCCCTTGTTCTCGCAAACCGATTCTTGGTTTTGATTAAGGACTAAGTAAGCATTTTTTAAACCAATGGCATCTAACATAACTATACTAGCCATTAAAACGTACTATATTACTTGTATAAAATAAAAGAAAATTTATCAAAATACGCAACTATTAAATATATCTTTCAATTTAATTTAAAAAATCCCATCAAAATATACTTGATCATGTAATTGGAATCGATATTTTAAACAACATACCACCCACCCATAGAGTTTTATTCGAATCGGTGGTCGACCAAGCCCAAAAAAGCAAAAGAAAAATAAAATAATTATATAAGGGATCGTATACTATGAGACCATTTATCTTTGATGCAAAGAGATCACAACTACTTTTAGTCCTTAAATATCAAATTAGGTGGCTTGGAGTATCACAACAATTGAGAATTTTAATTTTTTGAACTTTGACTCTAGTCAGTAACACTCTTACAACCACCCAACTTGAAATTTGACAGACAATAGTGTATGACCTCTTTGTACCAAAAGTAAATGGTCTCTTTGTATACTTTTTCATTATATAATACATTGTACACATGTTAATCTAGAGTAAACAACTCCACAAAATATAAAGATTAATGTTAAATAGGTTGTGACAGTTTATTACTTTTTTGTTTGAAAATTTATTTTAATAGGTAACTTAATTATTAAATGTGAGTAATTCTGAAATTTTTATAAAAGTGAAATCATATTTTAGAAGTTAGTATCCTGAAACAATAAAGGATGAGTGACAAGACAAGAGGGGATGAAATTCGAAATGAATCTATTTCGAGAGAATTTAGACATGACACCAATATGATAAAATGAGAGAGAGTTGACTTAGTTAGGTTGGCCATGTGCTGTGTCAACCAAGTACGACACTTGTTAGGATGTGTGAGTTAGTTCAAGTGGAATAACCGAAAAGGGTAAAAGGTAGGCCTAAAACGATGTGGTTGGAAGTAGTTCGAAAAGATATGGGGACTTATGACCTCACTGAGGATATAACTTTTAATAGAGCAGAATGGAGAACCATGATTCTTGTAGTTGATCCCAATTAATTAAAAAAAGGTTAAAATGATGATGATGATGAGTATCTTGAAACATTTTTTTTCAGTTTTATCTTTTACGAAGATGACAAAAGTTCTATTATCTTTTAATAAAATTTACACAAACACCCTTACTTGATAACACATGACCACAATTTTTTTTTTTGTTTTTTTAAGTTACCACATAGTTAGTAAATCCATCACAATTCATTTTAACATTAATCTTTGTATTTGAAGGATTGTGAATTATAGATTATTCTATTATATATGGAAACAATTTCTATGAGGAAATTGTTTTTATAAGGTTGCAACCTTAAAATGTAGAAATAAAGATGCACCTTAAAAATCCATCGAAAAATGTTGTTTTAAGGTTGAAAAACCCTCTAATTGATCATCTTGACATTGAGATGTAAGCATAAGAAAAAAAAAGAGAAAGATTTTGAGTCCCAGAAATAGTGCATCTTGCAACACATTATCTAGACCAGCCATTTTCAAGATTTTTATTTGTTTACAGATCTACTTGATTTTAACTATTTTTGGAATTTAAAATTTTATAACTAGATATAAAAATGGATTTTGAGATAATCTTAAGAATTTTTTATACCAAAATTACACATTATGATAAAATTTAGAGGTGGGCCTTAGTAGGATTGTTTAAGGTTGCAACCTTATAGAAACCATATCCTTTATATAAGGTTCATACCTTAAATTGTAGAATTAAGGTGTACATATAAAATCCTTCAAAAAATTTTAGTTTGATGTTGAAAAAAATTCTAATTGATTGGTGGAGTGGATTAATCCACCCACTAATTCTAATTTGAATCAGCGATTGGTGATCCGTCTCTTTAGGCTGGATAGAATGTCCAACCATTTCTAAAAATGATTTTAAGGGCAAGGGAAGTCTAAAATTATAAAACTAAAAACGAAAATCCCTTTTTCTTTTTTTAAAAATGTCTTGTCTTGACCCTTTAAATAGATGGTAAAAATTGGATCCTTGGGTGGATAATCCTGATCCAAATGGACGAGACCCAGATTGCCCAAATTGGTGATCCGTCCCCTCAGGCTCATCAGAGTGTCCAACCATTTCTACAACTGATTTCAAAGGGGTGAAGGGGAGGAGAAAAGTTAATCTGTTGGGATGGAAGGGGAACTCTACCTCTTACAGTTTCCCATTGATTTATTATTTTTAAAGTGACTCGTCTTGTCCATTTAAATGGATGGTGCAAATATATATATATATATATATATATATATAAAAGTTTATATAAAGCCTAGGCTCTAAACAATCAAATTAGAGCTTACCTCAAAAAATTCACTAGGAAATGTAGTTTTGATGCCCAAATATCCTTAAATTGATTATCTCCATATCAAGATGCATGGGCTAGATAAAACAAATAGATTTCAAGTTTTGGAAATAGTGCATCTTGTAACACATTTTGGACCATCAATTTTTAAGTTAATCAAGTTTTCATAGATTTGTTCGATGTACACTATTTTTTAAGCTTTAAATTTTATTATTAAAGACAATATTATTTAAGGCTAGTCAAAGATTTACAGTATTGAAACTAAATTTCTCACTCTTTGAAGGTGGGCCCCAATTTGATTGTTTAAAGCCTCGGCTCCATACAAACTGCACCCATATATATATATATATATATATATATATATATATATAGAAAGAGAGAGCGAGATGAGTAATAATCTCATGAGACCCTCCCACACCCATGTGACCCCAAAGGATCACCATTAAATTTGACATAGATCTCTAAAAAAATTATAACATGGGTGTGGGACTTGACTTTTTCAGAGATCTGTGCCAAATTTAGTGGTGATCCGTTGGGGTCCTACATACATGGGTGTGGGAGGGTCTCACAAGGTCATTTCCTTTATATTTATATATATATATATATATATATATATATATATATATAGAGAGAGAGAGAGACAGAGAAAGAGAGAGAGAGAGAGATAATTTATATAGGAGTGAGGCTCTAAACAATCCAATTAAAGTGCACCTCAAAACTTTCACTAGCAGATATTGTTTTTATACTCAAATATTCTCAAATTGATCATCTCGAACTCAAGATCCATGGTCATGAAAAAAAAAGGATTTAAAGTTTTGAAAATAGTGCATCTTAAAATACATTTTTGGACTATCAATTTTCAAGTTTTCATAGATTTGCTCGATTTATACTATTTTTGAAACTTTAAATTTTAAAATTAGAGATGAAAATATTTTTTAAAGCTATCACAAAGATTTTCAGTATTGAAATGACATTTCTCGACATGATTTTTCTTTCTTTAAAGAAAAAACACAACAAAACAAATGAATTCTATTCCTCTCTCAATATATATGTTTGGAACGGTTATAGGGGCTAACTGGGGCTGCTAGGGAATTTAGCAGTTGACAACCTTTAAGGAAAAAAAATGTTCAAACTCCTATCGCTACTTTCCCCTCAAGACCCAAAATAAAAAGTTTATATAAGGATGCAACCTTATAATGTAGAACTACGGATGCACCTCAAAAGTCCATTGGAAAAGGTGGTTTTAATGTTGAAAAACCATTTGATTGATCATCTCGACATCGAGATGTATGAACATGAAAAATAAAAAGATTTTAAGTCTCATAAATAGTGCATTTTACAACATATTATCTACACCGTCTATTTTCAAGATTTTCATATGTTTATAGATCTACTTGATTTTAACCATTTTTTAAATTTAAAATTTTATAATTAAATATAAAAATAGATTTTAAGATAATCCTAAGAACATTTTACATCAAAATTATATACCAATTTGAAGGGCACCTTACCTCCGCAGCTACGAATGCATCCATATACCAATTGCACCCTTGTAAAAATCCTATAAATGGGAGTAATGAAAAATCATGAAGTCAGAGCCAGTTAGGAAGGTACGCTCTATACAAATTGCACTATATATATATATATATATATATATATATATATATATATATATATATATATATATAGTTAGTGTGGTTTGTTATATAGTGTGGTTTGTATAGAGCCTAAGCTCTAAACAATCAAATTAGAGCCTACCTTCAAATAGTGTCAAGAAATGTAATTTCAATACTATTAATCTTTTTGATAGCTTTAGACTATACTTTCATCTTCATTTATAAAGTTTAAAGCTTCAAAAATAGTGTAGATCGAGAGATCTATGAAAACTTGAAAATTGATGATCCAAAAGTGCGTTATAAAAATACACTATTTTCAAATCTTGAAATCCATTTTTTCTCATGCCCATGCATCTTGATGTGGAGATGATGAATTCGAGGATATTTAGGCATCAAAACAACCTCTTCTAGTGAAAATTTTGAGGTAGGCTCGAATTTGATTGTTTAGAGCCTCAGTTCTATATTAACTTTTTCCATATATATATATATATATATATATATATATATATATATATATATATATATATATATATATATATATATATATATATAAGTTTATATAAGGTTGCAACCTTAAAATGTAAAACTACAGATGCACCTCAAAAAATTCATTGGTAAATGATGTTTTAATGTAGAAAATTTTTATAATTGATCATCTTGACATCAAGATGTATGACTATGAAAGAAAAAAAGGATTTTGAGCCCCAAAAATGGTGCATCTTACAACACATTATCTAGATCGTCCATTTTCAAGATTTTCATATGTTTATAGATCTGCGTGATTTTAATCATTTATGGAGTTTAAAATTTTATATTAGATTTGAAAATAGATTTTGAGATAATCTTAAGAATATTTTACATCAAAATTATACCTTATGGTAAAATTTGAAGGCGCGCCTTAAATGGATTGCTTAAGGTTGCAACCCTATGGAAATCACAATCATATATATATATATATATATATATATATATATGAAAAAAGTTCTTGTACGCCCATGTGCGTACTGCTACAGTAAACGTCCAATGGGCCATATCGAATATGGATCGATTTGACGGTCACGGTTGTTCAAGAGTGTTTGAATTTTAATTTTTTTTCTACAAATTGGAATGATCTTAAATTTGGAGTGTGTGTACATCTTAGTGAGGTGCACCTAATAAAAATATATATAAAAAAGTTCACAGAAGTGCCTATTTTTTGTGAATACACGTTCCAAATTTCAGATCATTCCGATTTATAGAAAAAAAATGAAAAATAAAATACTACGAGACATTTGTGATCATCAGATCGACCCATATTCGATCTGGGCCATACGACGTTTACTCTAGCGATACACGAATCGACGTACCGTAGCATCGTTATATATATATATATATATATATATATATATTGTGCTCCACTGTAGCAATAATGTAATATGGCCAAAAGTGCCACTGTACAAAGATGCTCTCTTCTTTTCTTTTCTTTTCTTTTATTTTTGTCTTCTTGTGTCCACTCTCTCTTGTCGTCTTGCACCAACGAATCTCTTCCTCTACCTTCTCTTGTCGTTTTATACCGACAAACTTTTTCAAGTTTGTCTTTCTCTACTCTCTCCTTTCTTCATCATGAAGGAATCCTCTCTATAAAAGGGAAACAGACCCACTTAATTCGGCAGGGTCTCACTTCTCCTCCTCCTCTCTTCTACTCCCCTGCTCAGAACCCTCAAGGGTCTCACTTCTCCTCATCCTCCTCTTCTCTTCTACTTCTTTGCTCAGAAATCCCAAAGGTCTCTCATTCCCCTCTGACTCTTCACCTTACCTACCTTTGTTACCCGTTACCTGTAACCTCTGCAACCTACATGTAACCTCTGCAACCTACCTTTGTAACTTGCAACCTACCTTTGTTACCCGTTACCTGTAACCTGCAACCTACCTGGAACCTGCAACCTACCTGCAACCTGTTACCTGCAACATACCTGCAACTTGCAACCTCCTGCAACCTGTAACCTTTTCTGTTACCCTCGAACCTACCTACTACACTTTTCAGTCTCTGTGGATGCATGGGGATTGGTTTGTAACATATTTCGGAGATAAGTTGGAAAGTCAAAAGAGGTGTTTGCAGTATTTGGGTTTTCCTGGTATTTAGGTGCTTTTGGAGGTATTCTCTTTGGAGTGGCTTTGGTGAGATCCATTTGGAAGATATCCCACCATTTAACAGATATGGTCTTTCCCAAACGAGGGATGTAGGTATAATCATTTGTGGTATTGGGTGATATAGTATAATCCTATTTCATAATCCAATGGATTTGGTACAATGCCATAAAGTAGAGGTGAGTGTCAACTGAAGTATCACTATTATTGTATTGTATGAATTGTTCCTGTAACTCCTTGAAAGGAGGAGGTAAAATCAAAGCAGTTGAGCCCCACACAAAATACCAGTTTTGAAACCATGTGGGGAACCTTTCAAAAATAGGCAGCCGGAACTGTAAATACCAGCTATGTGTATTGTTGGGATTTTGGTAGTAAAAGAATTTGTGCCAGGCTTCTATATACTCGGCATATTTAAAATATTTATAAGAAAACTCTAGGTTTTGTAATTTCTTTCCCTGTGCGGGATTGCAACCTCACTCATCATAAGAAAGAAGTTTCTTTATTTGAACTTTAGAATAAGCTATTATTCTAGTATTTTGTTGGAAGTAATGGACAACAGAGATGGACCCTGTTTCCATGAGTATGGCTTCATAGTATTCTCGAGTCTTAACCCCATTGATAGGATTAAGATAATTGAGCAAGTATAAGGGTGCAAGTTTGCTTGGATCTATGTGAACCTGATGTTCATCAATAGTGTCTCCAATCCATCAAATAAATAAAGACTTTATCAAAAAAGATTATTTATCAGAAGAAAATAAAAATATAAGAGAATGGTATTTGAAAAAATTTCAACCAAGATTAATAGAATTAATACATAAAAAATATAATAAATTTTTATACAAAGAAAGATTAAATATAGGATTTTTCCAATGGTTCAAAGAAATGTGTATAGAAAAGAATATTACTATTCCCTCATTTGATAAAAATCAAACAATAGAAGAAAAAACATACATTAGTACTGATGGTACTACCACAGCTAGTGTACATCCACCTGAAAAGAGTATTATACTCAAGGCCGCCATTCCAAAAAAGAATGAGCCGACACAACCTCAATCACTAGATGACATAGTGGCTACACCCTATAAAATCATACCTAAAGAGTTAAATAAAAAACAAGAGTACATTCCTCATATTGTGGAACAAAACAATTATACAAACTTATATTTGCAATCTTTAGGAAAGTAAACAGAACGAATAGAAAGAATAGTAGCCAAAGAAAATTCTGCTATTACCTCTATTCCTAAATCAGTATTATTTAAACCACCTCCAGAATTAAATAAAAATAAATTCCACATTGGAGACAATAATAAATCCCTTATGGATCAATTAATATCAAAACTATCCCAGTTAGATATTAAAGGAGTACCATCACCTCAAATTCGTATTCCTCCTCCAACCATTATATCTCAACCACCTGAGTCTTCCGACAAAGGAAAAGCTGTAGCAATACCTGAGCATGAAACAATGATGCTTGCAGAAGAAGAACCAATTATAGAAGATACTATCCAAAACCAAGAAAAAGCATTTATGGATACTACTCCTATAACTGAAACCATCAATAAGATAGCTTATGGAAAATATTGGAAACCTATAACAGCTTTACCTTATCATAAGAGACCTACTCCTGTTGATATCCAAATGGAAGAAGATACTATACAACAGGCTGTATCCTATTCAGGAAGATCAATAGTTAAGAGAATCAAACCAATACTGATATTTCATATATATATATATATATATATATATATATATATATATATATATATATATATATATATATATATATATATATATATATATATATATATATATATATATATATATATATATATATATATATATATATATATATATATATATATATATATATATATATATATATATATATATATATATATATATATATATATATATAACGATGCTACCTTATAATGTAGAACTACGGGTACCCCTCAAAAATCCATCGGAAAAGATAGTTTTAATGTTGAAAAACCCTTTGATTGATCATCTCAAATTCGAGATGTATGACTATGAAAAATAAATCGATTTTAAGTCTCAGAAATAGTGCATTTTACAACATATTATCTACATCATCCATTTTCAAGATTTTCATATGTTTATAGATGAACTTGATTTTAACCATTTTTTAAATTTAAAATTTTGTAATTAGTTATAAAAATAGATTTTGAGATAATCCTAATAACATTTTACATCAAAATTATATACCATGATAAAATTTGAAGGGCACTGTACCTCTACACCTATAGAAGCGTCTGTATGCCAACTGCACCCATATATATATAGGGGAATGATTTCATGCAACGGTTGTGTAGTAATATAATGCAACCACACTTCTAAACAATCATGTTTGCAACATTTATATCACCCCGAAAATTGCACATACCCTCCCTTCATCCCAATAGTCAATTTCCAAAATAAAATATTGCATTTGCATCATACATATGGTTAAAATGATGAGTCCCTTCCAACAATGAATCTAGACCATCCATTTGGTCAATTTCAAGATGTAGGCCTTTACGAACTCAAAACCATTTTTATTCTTCAACTCAAAAATAAATTTATTAATAGGCTTACATTTCTACATATGCAGGCTTGGTAGCATAGAAACCCGATCCATTAATAATTATTAGAAATTTACTTAATGGTTATTAGATGATTACTTCTAATAAGAAAAAAAAATTGAATTTTAAGTTCTTCAAAACTTGGATTTCACCCTTTTGCAAATTAGACGGTCTCTGTTTAAACTCAGGATGTTTTTTTTTCGGTACTTTTTTTAATATCAATTACTAGGTTCAAGAAGTCATATCCCCAATTTTTTGGGTACTAAAAATACTCTTAGATTGAGTTTTTTTAAATATCTTTTGGCTTAGATAAAATAATAAATGATTTTAAATACAAATATTTCTCTTATTTTCATGATGTTTTTCGGCATATACTTTTATTGTGAAATACTATCAAAATGGTCAAATCACCTCCAAAAAAAAAATGATTGAGTTAGTTAAAACCAATAATTTTATGGTTAGTTTTTAAAATTCCTTATATTTAGTAGCTTCTCAAGAACTTTGTTAAAAAAACTCAAATTCCCTTTGTTCTAGGTTTGTGCCCCAAGTAAAGGAGGGGATTTGGTAATTTGATGCACTCAAGTCACTCAAGCCAAATGACCTTAATATTACATCTTCTCGTCCCAAGTTCCAAATCCGAATAAATATTTTCCACCAAAAGATCTTATTCCATGATAAGAGGAGGCATTTTATCAATTAAGCCCAAATAACCCAACCAAGCCAAAAGACATGAGTACCCCTGCTTGTTCTTGGTTCCGAACCCAAAACATGACTTTCTTATGAAAAAGTATGTTTTAGATTGGTAATGGACAACATGCAAGGGTAACTAAATCATTTAGCTCAAGAAACTTAAGTGCTTCAAATCCCAAAATACCCTCCCCTGCTGAGGCAATTTGCAATTTATATATTCGTTAGTAGGGTGTGGTTTGTATAGAGCCGAGCCTCTAAACAATCAAAGTAAAACATACTTTCAAATAGTGTCAAGAAATGTGGTTTCAATGCTGAAAATCATTGTGATAGCTTTTAAATATATTTTCATCTCTAATTATAAACTTTAAAGCTTAAAAAATAATATAGACGGAACAGATCTATGAATACTTAATATTGAAATTTAATGGTCCAAAACTGCTTTACAAAATGCCCTATTTCCAAAACTTGAAATCTCCTTTTTTCTCAGGTCCATGCATCTTGAGGTTGAGATGATCAATTTGAAGATATTTAGGCATTAAAACAACTTCTAGTGAAATTTTTGAGGTGCTCACACTTATATAAACTTTTTCCTTTTTTAGTAAAGTCATTGAGGAGACGCCCTAGTGAAATAAAATTTAAATATAACTTCTATATTGGTAATTAGTTCAATTAACCATCATTAATTTTTGAAGTGGTTTGACATATTTTCAACTTGTATCTTATTTTCCCCTGCTAATTATTTCGAAAGATGATTTTATGCTTGAAATGTCAATATAGATTATCATATAGTTTAAAAGATTTCGTGAACAAATATTTACCAACAAGAAATCCCATTGTTTTTTTTTATCTGGTTTCTGAAGTTACTCATTTTTGTTGCCAGAAACCGGTGGTTTAGTTTATTCTTTCTTATTGAACACTTATCTTGAGATATTCCCTGAGAAAAACCAAATTCCAAGAAGCTTTCAGTCCCTTCAAAGAATCTCAACAAAGAAATATCATATAATCTGGTTTACATACATGGCTCGCATAATTTCTGCATAATCCCCAAAAGAAATGTGTATAATACAAATTATGTGGATTGTAAAAAAGAAGTTTGAATTTGCATATCATGTTAAATATGGTTGTCCTGTTCTTTCTTCAATATGACTCGTTTGAAGGTGAGGTTGCAGGCTAGAATGACAAAAGTCGCGAATGCTTGCTCGATTCATGGGAGCGATGCTTAAAGAGTTGTGGAAAAGATTGAGAAAGTTGAGAAAAAACGTAGCACTAGAAGTACAAATTGTAATGCAAGGAGCTCTAGGAGCCACTGCATGGTAAAATCATTCCCTTCCTCTCTCTCTGTCTCTCTCTCTCTCTCAAGGTGCTTTCTCGCAGACATTCTGAAGGTTCATATAAAACAGTCTCTCTCTCAAACTGCTTTGAATCATGTTTACTTTCTGAAATTTCATAAAACATCTCTCTCTGAAGCTGCTTCAAATCTCTCTCATTCTGCTTCAAATCACCCATCCTTGATGAAATTTCATACAGAACAGATAATAGTCGATGTGCCTCAAGTCGGAGGACGGTTAACATTAGTGGACATGGCTGGTTCAGACAACATAGAACAGGCAGGCCATGCCCAAGGTGCACAGAATAAAATGCACGTCGAGTTTTACTTTCTAATTCTGGTTCAAACAAATTGTAATTCGATTAACAAAATAAAATGGGCTTACTCATGTTTCTTATTCAAAATGGAAAACAGATGGAAAATCAATCAAGGAAATGCAGCTCTTAGAGGGTTGTGGAGTCCATAGCAAATGGAGGTATGGACCGTACAGGGCCAGCAAGCTCATAATGCTGCTTCAGGTAAAAGGAAATTCTGGCAAGCCATGTTACAGTATTTTCTTACTCACTCTTAGGTTAATAGACTTCAATCTCTTTGTTTGAAAGGGCTCTTTCAAAGATGAAAAGTCAAGACTTCTCATGATTCTTTGTGAGAGTGCCAAGCCCAAGAATATTCAGAAGACAATCGCAACTTTTGAATATGGTTCTAAAGCAAAATCAATAGTGAGATTGCCAGGATCACCTATCACACAGAAGCCTGGAGGCCCAGGTGACCAGAGATCAGTAACAGTGCTCAAAGCTAAAATCTCTTACATGGAAACCTTTATTTCAAAACTTCAAGAAGAGATTGTCTAATGATGAGAGAAGAATGATACCTGAAGAAAAAGTGGCATGTGAGCGAGACAGCAGAAAGGCTGACAAGCTTACTGGTCAGAGAGAGAAACAAGGCAGTTGAACCAAATGTTAAGATGGGTCAATTTTTCAATAAAGTTCTCCATTTAGCCAAAACAATCGATAGAAGAGAGGAGAATTTCATACAAGAAGTCAAAACAACATGCGGAAAATATAGATGATTATATTGAAAAGTTGAAGCAAATAGCATCAAAATTGATGAGACTTCCTGAACTCCAACAGACAAAACATTCCAAAACAGAGAAACCTAAAGATGGGTGGCAGAAGAAGGGAGAAATCAGAGAGGAAAACAGCCATTACAGATCAGAGGTAGCAGCTGATACTCGCTCCTCTCCTTTGCGAACCAAGAAACTAACCCCTTTGAATAGCTGGGATGAAGAGATCCAATTCTTCAATATCGAAGATCTGAAGCAAAATGACGTTATCTGTGACTCAAGTGAAGAAGAGTTTGAGGACACGTTACCTCCCCAAGGAGAAATTAGTCAGCTGGATAATCTGAGAACTCTGTCAATCAAAGACACCAAGGGAGAAGAGCAAGTCGAACAGATCAAGAAGGATGATAACAAAGAACATGAAGATAGTGGTAGGCAATTGCCCATGCAGGACAGTGTATCTTCCTTCGCGGCACAAGGGTTTCCGGATCGTGGTCATTAGGGTGGAGGGTTGTCGTTTACTGGTTGGCTTCCTAGGATCCCAGAAGGAATAAATGAGGGAGAGGACGATGATTCATTAGAAAGTGGAGAATTGGAGAGGGGAAGAGATAGACCCATGGATTTCTTTGAGCTTCAAAAAGAAGATCTTTTCAAAGAACTTTGCAAGAAAACTTGCAACTCTGCCTTAACTGAGACAGAGATGCTTGACCCCGAAGGTGAAGGGATTTCCTTGGAGAGAGATGTGAAGTTTCACACAGGCCCAGAGGAAAAAGAACACCGAATTGCAGAACAGTCATGAAGTCAGAAGAGAAAGCAAACATGAGAAGGATGCTAGAGATAAGGGGAGGCAGAGTCACTCAGAGGAGGAGGTAGAGTTCTTAGCTATATGCTTGTCAGGTTGCCTCCATTTTCTGGAAAAGAGTCAAAGAGGATGGGGAATGGAACAGTGGAGTACCAGCCAAACAAGTCACAGTTGGATTGCCAATATTAATATTCGGTGCTCCTCACAAACAATCTCTCAACACAGTGCAAGGGACTCCCCAGTCCTGCAAAAGCAGGCAACATTTATCTGTATGCAAAAAGTACCCAAGAGTTATTTGAAAAGTTCTGCCGTATTATTTAGAGGAATTGCGACCACTGGAAGCATCCAACTTCCAAGACTAGTATCCAGCCCATGCAACAGCCTCACCACAGTCCTTCATGACTTTAAACATTGAAATTGCGGCATAGTGAATTGTTTATAGTTATGTAAAAATCCTTCAACCTTTATATGTACACATACATGTGTGCATACACGTTCTCATAGTATCTTACCACACATTATATTTTCAATTGAAACTCCTGATCAATGCTGATTATTCTGTATTTTCTCCACAATCATCATAGAAATTCCAAATTCCTTCTTGGTGGCATTCCATGATTGATAAGCAAAGGGAAATAGCACGAGAGACAGTGTGTCATGCACATAACTTGTAGCCTTCCAAGACATCGAGGACTTATGCTTGTCGAATACCCCTTTCATCTCTAAGGTGATGACAAATTCCTCTCACAATCTTAAAAAAGAATGCCACGTATAACAGATGAAAGCACCAAAGTGCAAAAGAAACATAACGAAACATTAATTTCAGGAATGTGAGGTTTGCGCTGCTCCAATATCTTAGTCTTCTATCCATTTTGATTACAATATCAGCATTTCTCATAACAGAATCAAGGATGATAAACTTTTGGTCCCCATCCACTAGGAGATATTTTACATACTCATAAGTGCAGTGCCAGGCAAACAGATAGATGAGTCCTTGATATTTCCATACTTAATACAAGATTGCCTGTCCATGGTACTTCGGGAAAGAGTTTTTCCAGATTCCAAACTGATTGCTGCCACTGTTTGGTTGGTCCATTCAAGAAGAAAAAGCCATAAGGCAAGCAATCCTTATTGCCATTGCTAAACCTTCCCCCCTGAATTCAAAGCATGAAGAGATTCACAAGAGAACATGAAACTTTTAAGAAACTCTCTTTCACTTCCAAAGTTTCTCCACGAACCCAAGTATTGAAGAAAACCCAACCAATCAAGCCAAAACGGCCAGAGAAAACAATTTTGGAATTCCAGTGACCATTTCATCTACCATCCTTCTTACCTGCTACCCCATGATAACCCTCGCATTTCTGAATCCTGACGTTTTGTAGTCTGTTACGAGCCTGGTGTGATGGTTGACTGTGGAATGACAAGCGGGCTAGATCATCAAGATGCATCAATGGCGTTAAGCCCTTCACCACATCATCCATTGAAGGCCGAGATTTGGGATCCCTGCTTAGGCAATAGTATGCTAACTGTGCAACCTTTTGCACTCCTTTGATTGAGTAATTCAGTTCCAAACGAGGGTCTACTAGTTGGCGAAGCTTCCTCTTGTCTGCCAAACGGGGGCGCGCCCAAGCTACCAAATTTTGCTCCCCACCAGGACGATTCTTATCTATGGATCGTCGACCTGTTAGAATCTCTAGTAACACAACACCGAAGCTATACACATCACTTTTAGAGGTCAGGTGCCCTATAAAAGAACAAATTCAGAAAAGGATAGATCAACTTTGATCAATGATAGATAAAGTTACTCAAAATTCAACAAGATGTTCTTTTCCCATTCATAAGTAATATTCTATTTTAGTGAGCATATGAAATGTGAGAGTCGCCAAGAAACAATAGAATGACTTCATTCAGCTTCATGAACTTAGCATCCCCAATATTTTTAAGTGCATACAGTCATAATTGTTGTGGTGTATTTTTCACTGAGAAAACAAAGAGACAGAAGCATAAACTGGGTTCACTCTCAACCTTCTCCAAATAAAGCAAATCAAGGAACCATAACTACAATAACAAATAATCAGTAAAGAATAAGAGCCCAGATGCTGCAATTCCTACACATTCATTACATAAAATACTTGTAATAAAAGCATAGAATGAGTATTAAAGGGTGTGGTACTTTAACGACTGCTAATGGCTATATTGAGCATGGAGTCATGATACAAATAAAGGATAGTTATGTAGCCTAGAATACTGCTCTTGAGTATCTAGGTAAGAGAGACAAGCTTAAAGTTTACAAGAGGAACCGCAGAAGGGCAAAATAGTCATTGAATATATCCTTTTATGTCTTTTTCTTATTTCTTGAGTCATTTTATTTACTTAGGGGCATAAGAAGTAATTTTTAGAGTCTTTTATGTCTTTTATTCACTTTAAAGTCTTTTATAATAAATGGTTATGATTAGATAAGATAGATGACCAAGATTAAGTCCTGATTAGGACTTTCTTATATAAGAGGTGCACTCAAGCATAATGAAGCAGCTAGTGCTCTTTCTTTTATCTTTGGTTTTTGCGCCTTTCTCTAATTTTGGATCTTCCCTGTCATCTTGTTCACTAAACCTAGCTCCAAGTTACTAAGTCAGTGCCAGGTTGGTATAAGAGCCCCACGATCTCTACGGTACTCTAGTACTGTACGAACAGTAGTATAGCACAGTACAACATTGTAGCACATACTGTAGCATGGTACTGTATCACTGTACGAACGGTAATAAGGCATCCACTTTTATGCCCTAGATCAACAACCATGCCTCCACATAGAGAAAAACTGAGGAAAAGCAACAATTGTAGATGCCTTTGATGCTAGTTTGTGAGACGGGATTGCAGATTTTAAGGAGATTAGTCGAAATTGCAGCTCCACATTTGGCCCAAATGGATGCCCCATCTCAGGAGGATGAGATCAAGGCAAATGAGTTAGTGACCAAGTTGGTGTCAGATGAGTTAGATTCATGGTGTGATCATAGTCAAGGGTTTCGGTGCACAGTGTCATAAATCTAGGCACGAAATCAATGATGATTTGAACAGGTGTTATGGAAACTCTATCAAGGACAACCATGGAGAAACTTTGTTCTCACCAAATGGTTCTCAAGATCGGTACATTATGGACTATGACTCAGCGCCGGTCTTTGACGAGTACCTGGATGAAGATTTCGCTGTTGAGAAACAAGTGGGTGATCATAGCCTTGTCATCCAATCCTCAAAGAGGACCAACAAGAAGATCCTACCATTGGAGAGAATTTTGTGGACGCTCCTATTCTTGATGAAGAACATGGAGAATGTCAAGGAGTTGTTTCCAAATATTGGAGGAAACTAGTTTCTTGGTCTCCAGAGAAAGTAGTGAGGAGAAGGATTTTGACGGAGGTAATGATGATGATGTTGTTCTTCTTCGAGTTTTACCTAGGTTATCACATAAGGCTCACACCAAAGAGTTAAAGCTATTTTCTCTTGAATTCTCAACTAGTGAGTTTGACATAGGAGATTCTCTCCAAAGGGTTGCTAAAGTCATTCTCTATGAGAGAAACTCTGGTTGGTTGCTTTGATGGAAGAACCAAATCTAGTCCTTAGCATCTTCCCCCGAAACCTAAACCTAAGGAACCTAACATTTGCATCTCGACCTCACAAAAATCAGCAAGAACAAGCCTCAAAGTTCAAAGTTCAAAGTTTTTCTTACATCCTAAGAGAAGAGTTTTCCTCAGGTATGTTTATGATTCATAGTGTTGCACACTTATATAGCAGCAGTGTTAGTTTTCAATTTGCATAAAACATGATGAATAAGATGCATATGAGTTGCGCCACAACTTGGACAATGTTGATCTCTAGTTATTTTGAATTGTACATCTTTAAGGTTGAGTTAGAATATTTTCAAGAGATGAAAAGTTTTGGGTTTTGGTCTTCTCAATACCCTTGCTGGTGTTGTTAAATCAAAATGGTGTAGTGGACGATTGGAGAGTATGGAAGAAGTTAAAAAAGCCTATGCTAAAGCTGTGAAATGTGGGTTTGGCTAGAATCTTTGCACCAGCATTGCACTCTCATCAATTCATTGCAAGAATGGCAATCTTCTTTTGGTGGATTCAATGCTGAATCTTACAAGTCATAAAGGTGAGATTTCCTACAAAGTTATTTTGAATGGGTATCTCCGAGGACGTATAATTAGAAGTGATTCAAGACTCTTCCTTCCTATGCTTGTTCATGGTTCTAGACCAAGTTGTTATGAATATCATAAGTTGAGCAAACACAAGATTGGACCGTGTGAAGTGGTGCAGAAGATTAATGATAATACCTGCAAATTGAAGCTTCCCAGCCATATTCGCACTTCCGATGTTTTTATTGTCAAGCATCTCATTCCATACATATCATGGTGAAACCTCCAAGGACAAGCCATCATATTCGAGGGCAAATTCTTTTGAGGGGGGACTGATGTAGTCCAGAATACTGCTCTCAAGTATCTAGGTAAGAGAGACAAACTTACAGTTTACAAGGGAACCGTAGAAGGGCAAAATGGTCATTGAATCTATCCTTTTATGTCTTTTATTTCTTGAGTCATTTTATTTACTTAGGGGCATAATTAGTAATTTTTAGAGTCCTTTATGTCTTTTATTCACTTAAAAATCTTTTATAATAAATAACCATGATTATATTAGATGGATGGCGAGGAATAAGTCATGTTTAGGGCTTTCCTATATAAGAGGAGCTTTATTCACTCAAGCATAATGAAGCATTTGTTATAGATGTTAGTCAAAACCTAAGAGCAGTTAATGCGCCTTCTTCTATAACTGGCTTTTGCATCTTTCTCTAATTTTGGATCTTCCCAATCTTTTTTTTTGCTAAACCTAGCTCCAAGCTACTAGGTCTGCACCATATGGTATCCCACAAGCTGGGTACTGTATTTTCTATACTCCAAAAATCTGTGATGAAAACATTATAACAATATGAGGCTCAAAAGGGTGTCAAAAAAGTCCTGGCCACAATTTCCTAAGATTTCTCCATTTTTGGTCAAGAAATCAGATTCAAAGCTCACCTTGCGCCACGTATGCTGAAAGAAGATGTGCATAAACCTGCATAAGTCAAAAATATCGTCAAAAATGTAATTTACTCCATGGGCACAGTGAAGTTTTTTAAGCCTAAGAGATGACACTCTTGGAATCCCCCTCTATGACCAAAAAGGGGCTCCAATCAGGATTAAAACTTTTGATGCCCTCGAGGAGGGCGATGGCCTCAGCTGTGGTGGAGTCAACATGATTAACAGATTTCAAGAATTAAAATAAGGTATCTGTCTTTGTCTTAAAAATTCCACCTATACCTACCGGGCAGCGATTATAGAGGGAGCAACCACAAAGATTGTATTCAATATGACCTTGTTCCATTGGTCGCCAAAGTGACGAGTGAAGAATCTGTGAGGGCTTTAAGTTTAACAAAGCTTGCCAGTTTTGGAGGAAATCTGTGGTGGCTTGATGTTTGGACAGTTTACGGTTCTTTTTCCAAAAAATAACCAGTAATTTGATACAAACCTTTAAGGTATTGGGGGTGCATTCCTTTCCATTGAATATTCTATGTTCTTTTTTTTTTTTGGGAAAATGGTTAACTTTGTTATAGATACATAAATATACTACAGTGGAGCTCTCCAATCAATTCTCTGATCAAGACATGGGGAGAAAATGAAACTGTTTTCTGATGAGAAACTTTTGACATTCTGGTGTTATAGAAAGTCTTTCCATTCCCGCTTCCAGCTATTACGATAGTGCTTCATACCCACTCCTATCTACCCTATGCTAACTGAGGCACTTTAGTTGAACTCCCAGGTCATTGTTTTTCTATAATGCTTCAATTGATTCCTGCATTGCCTCCTGCCAACACTTTTTAGTTTATGCTTCTGCGGTTCTGTGATAGACAAAAGGGAAGTGACACGATGATTTTTGGAAAAAGACTCATAAGAGACAAAACGCTCTATTAGAAACTTGGTACGACATGAACGACAAATCAAGAGAGAAGGATTAGATATCTGTTTAGACTGATCGGCTGCTGTAGAGAGACGAGGAGGCTCTGTGCTGCTGGAGATTTGTGGTTGCAGCCCTTTTCCTTCTAGTAAGCTGTGTAATCTGCTGTAATCGTGGATGTCGGGGTCCTCAATTGTTGCCGTTCCGTTTACTATGTTGTTGCTCTTGTTCATTGTGACTGTCTAAGGCCTGTCGTAATTCACAGCTTGCTTCTCTACTGGACTGATGGCGGCTTATGTAGCGGTCGGCCTTCCTACCATAGTGCCTCATACTCCTAGAAGCGAGCACAGAAGCGACGAGTAGTCGCTTCCCAGCCTAGGAAGGAGGCATTCGAAAGGCCGGCCACTATATAGGCATTCTGGGGAATGCCAACTACAAGACTACGACTGATTCATTTTTTTTATTTATTTGTTTCATATTTCATATGGCGAAGGCATAGTCTTCTTTTTCTACCAAATATAAATAATATAAAGAAAAACTCATTGGCGCCAAGCGTGAGGGACTGCTAGACATCCCTTTTATTTCCTCCAGACAACCAGTGGAGGCCCCTGTTTTTTATTCCGCCTAGCATCCGTCACGGTAACAGTCCTCCTCGAAAATCAGTGTCTTCCCTAATCTCTCTCTCATATGGGAAGAGCCAATTAAGAACTCCTCAGTATTGAGCTAGTTCCTAAAGGCAAAGGACGAGAGGAATTGGGGCTCTATCTGTCTTCTTTGGCTGTGGATTCACCTACTCTACCTTGTAGTAGATTCCCCAATCTAGCTCAATTATCCAATATGGGAACAATCATTTATTAAGCAAAAACTAATTGTGCAGTGTCATAGTACAGATAGAATACATAGTTAGACTAAGGCTGGGCTGCCTCGGCTTTTTTAGACATTAGGCGTGGTATTGTTCTTGGCTGATGGCATTGGCGTCGGTTGAGTTTTTTCTTAGACCATATATATTGGAATAATATATCATTCTTCTTCTCTTTCTCTCATTCTCCTTTCCAAACTCAACTAGATGGAGGGAGTCGACCGTATTATTCAATTGATCAATCAATCTTTGTTTGAGAAGGGACAAGGTAGGGGGGGTGAGGACGACATGCAACGTTGACCGGGTGGGCGCGCATGAATAGTGGAGGGGTGGGGCAAGTCGCCATCCGGTAGAATGAGCTTGGCCCCGGTATTTACATTTTTGCTCAAGAAGTTGTGAAACTACACCGCAGGGGTGGTTTTCTATTTCTCGCTCTCTATCTTAAGTAGTGCTTCTATTCTTCAGACTGTTTATGGTGGAGAGTGGGATAGGAGGACCACTCTTCCTGTGTCGGTTTCCCTCAAATGAAGGGGCCTACCGCGAATCATCTTGTTTTTTCATAGACGTATGAGACTATTGCGGGATGATAAGGCAGACTGTAAGTAACTTTCACATCATATAAGTATAAGGCTTGCGCTTGAATTTAAGTAACGCCTTTTGACTATGAGTAGGTGTTCACTAACATGGTTCAATCTTCCTAAATGCCGGCCAGTCGAATTTCCCCTCTCAATTCTCTTACGCTCGTATAGTTCCGGTAGTCATTCTTGCACTATAAACTAGCAGTGAATAATGGAGCGCTCCGCCAACGAGTTCAGTTGTTATGCATAACAAGTCTAAAGGTTCCTCCGACCCTTGAACCTCACCTCCTGAATAAAAAAGGGGGAATGAACGCTTAGACCAAGCGGAGATAGAAACAGAATCACCCACAGGCCGTTCCTCCCTTACATAAAGGAGGTTGCCTGACCATCTGGTCCAGTGAAGGCAGTGTAGGCAACGAGCAAAGCCATTGGCTTGTGTAGCTTGGCTACACATCAAAGCACTCGCTCTATGGCCACCTATAAGTGGTAGGGTAGGGTGGGTGGTACCGCCCAGATTGCGGCCAATCTTCCTAACCACGCACAGGCCAGGCTTAGAGTGCGTGAAACTCATCACTACCTCGTAAGGGCGTTGAGGCTATAACATGTTACACGAAAGAGCTGCTTTCTTTGTTGCCAACAGGGATCCCCCATTCTAAAAGGTTACAGGGCCGGCCCGTTAGGTCCAAAGTTTGATGCCACTGTTGTGGTGCCGATAGATTCACTACTTTAGCACCGTTATTGGACATTGCAGGCTAAGCATCCATTTCTCGAATATCGCTAGCGAGAACTCTTACCCATATCTTACCATTTCTTTGGATTTGTTCGCTCATAGCACGACGCACTGCTTCAATGGCTCGATATGAAAGACGACCAGCTCCACAACTTTTTGTGCCATATCTTCCAAAACCAAGTTTTGTACCGTCCGGTTCGCGACCCTACTACAACTGCCTTTACGATAAAAAAGAGCCCCGTAGGCAACCCATAAGAGACGGTGCTTTATTACAAAATTGGGTTATGAAAAGAAAACAAAAAATATGTTTTAATTCTACAAGAAATAGACCATTACAAAATCAATACGAAAAGACAGGTCCGAGAGAGGCAAAAGCATTGTAATTTAGTAGAGAAGAGATAGCGAGACACAAGATGAGAGGTGTTGAGACGGAGAGAGAGAGATAGAGGGAGAGAATGAGAGAGATGAGGGTGATGATAGGAAGAGGGAAGAAATTTTTTAGGTGGTTGCTGCTGTTGTTGGCAATGGTGTTGAGCTCCATAGTATCCTTTCTTTCCAAATCACCCACAGGTTGGCTGCATTGCCGCACGCCAACAGAAGAGACTCGACCTAGGCAATGGTGGGGATTTGAAAGTTTAGAATAGGTGAGGGACAGATTCAGATGTCACCCATGTCCATTTGAAAAGTTGTAGTAATTCTGCGCACAGGTCCCAAGCCACGGCACAACGGAAGAAGAGATGTTCATTAGTTTCTTCTACAATTTTGCACATGGCGGAGCTGTTCGGGATTGGGATGCCTCTCTTTTGCGACTGATCCACTGTGGGGGCCCTCTCAGAAATAGCGATCAAGCTGGAAACTTGGATTTTTGAAGGACTGAAGCTACCCCAGGATCTATTAGCAAGGGAGGGAGGACATGCATAGGTACATACACTATACTCATGGGCTATTTCATGAATTGAATAAAATGGGCCCTTTCAACTCAGCGGTAGAGTAATGTCATGGTAAGGTGTAAGTCATCATTTCAAATCTGATGAAGGGCTTCCCACGAAGCTCCAGTCTTCAACTTGTTAGCAGAGGATCGAGAGAAGTTTGTTGATATTTGTGATAAGAAAGGGGAAACAACTGAACTGTCATAACATAAATAGAGAAGGGGTAGGTCGGTGGCTATTGGAGCTAGCAATAGAACAAAGAGACTGTGTATCTACCTGAGGGGAGGGCATCCAAAGAAATTTGTAACAGATTTATTGCAGGAGGGAAGAGAGGGATTCAAAGTCAGAAAATTCATGGTCTAGTAGTGTCCTTCTCAAGTTTGGGCACCAAATTCTCAATGGCCCAAGAGTTCAAACTGGTCAGTCATTATTGCCTCTTGCCCAGAGCCAAGAGGGGCATGTAGTAGAATTGATATTGTAAAGTGGAAGTACCAATCCATGGGTCCGTCCAGAATTTGACTCCGTTGCCTGCCCTGGCCCTGAAGCAAATGTTTGCCCAGAATTGGTGGGAGTTAGCAAGCATAGAGTGTCCTACCCAGAGGACTGACCATTTGAGGTTCCACTAAGCCAGGCCAGTGCTTCACAGTGGTATTTTTGTTGAATTACTTCTTGCCATAGGAGGTTTTCTTAAATAGAAAAACACCACCACCATTTTCCGATGAGGGCCAAGTTACATCTAATGCTTCAAAGGTCCAGACCTCCCTCACTCTGGACCATAGAAAATTCCTTTCTGACCTCTCAAGTTGAGCCACAATGAAGGTGGGCATCTCAAAAGGCAACATCTGGTAAACTAGGACATTTGCAAGGCCTGCCTTAATTAGAGTATGCCGACCAGCCAGTGAAAGGAATCTGCCTTTCCACACAGCTACTAAATCAAAAATTTTCGATAATGGGATCCAAGAGCTTCTTCTTCGGTTTGCCAATGCAGAAGGGAAAACAGTGGTATTTGGTGGGCAGCTGCTCTACCCTACACCCCAAACAATTTGCATGGTCAAGGACCAGCAGGGGATCAGTTTCTACACACATCATTTTAGATTTGACCATGCCAATCTTAAGCACAAAGGCTAATTAAAAACATTTTAAGGAAGGATACAATGTGTCAACTTGTTGTTCGGTAGCATCACAAAAGACCAAGGTGTCGTCAATGTATTGGAGGTGCGAGATCATTGGGCCTTGGTTGCTGAATCTAAAGCCTTTCCAAGAGCCCTTGATGGTCAATCGAGATCTACTGAAGACTTCGGTCACTACAGAAAATAGAAAAGGTGAGAGGGGATCGCTTTGCTGTAAGCCTCTTGAAGAGAGGAAGTAGCCTTTGGGGGAGCCACAATGAGGATGGAGAAAATGGGTTAAAGATGCAACTTCACATCCAAGTTCTATGTTTCCCTTCAAAGCCCATTTTTAGGAGGGTCCCGTCTAGAAGAGCCCAATCAACATGGTCTTAGGCTTTTCCACAGTTGAGTTTGATGACAACCCCAGGGCTCAGCAAGTGTCTCATTATGTATCCACCTCTCTTTGACAAAGGCTCCTTGCTTCAGTGAGACGACCCAACAGAGGACCTCTCTGAGGCGAGAAGCTAGAACTTTGAACTTTAAAGAGGATCTTATAGGAGCTATTAAACAGGAAGGTCCTTAGCATATTCAACATTTGGAACAAGGGCAATGAAGGTTGCGTTCATGGCCTTATGGATTATTCCTCAATGGTAGAATTCATGGAAGAACGAGAGGGTGTATGGGCTTATCGAGTCCAAGAAAAGATTAAACAGGGTTGCAAGGTAACCACCAGGCCAAGGTCCTTGATGGTCCAAATGATCTCATCTTCTGAGAAAGGGGTTTCCAACCACACAACTTTGTCATTTGGGATGAAGATAAAGAGTCATCATTCTTAGCCAGGGCCCTTAGTAGACTGAGAATAGGTTCTGAAAAGAATAGAAAAAACTATGATAGCATTTTCCACATCTTGTGGCTGGTCATGTGGCCCCCACGTTGATTTGGGTAATGGTGTTATCTCGCCTTATACATTTTGCAAATTTGTGGAAAAGGCTAGTTTTTGATCCTGTGGTTTCAAGCATTTGACTCTAGATCATTGGCAATGAAATATCTCTTCTTTTCTAAGAAGAAACCCGTACTCATGCTTACCTTAGATTATGTGTTTCCTTCTGGTTCAGGTTCCTAGTTTCCTTAATGGAGTCCAAAACTTCTATGGTTTCAAGAAGGGTTTCCTTTGTGCTTTAAAAATTTCCCAGAGGTCAGTCACTCTATCATTTCAAAGAAATTTTGAGCACATGTAGCTTTCCTTATAGCTGGTAGCCATCCCAGCCCTGAACTTGAGCTGAGAAAGAATTCCACCACTCTGGGACACACAGACAGAGGTTTGGTTATTCAAGCCAAAAAGAAACCCAAATCTGAAAAGTCTCTCACTTACCACAGTAGATTGTGTGTCTAGAAGGATCGATCTATGGTCAGAAACGGGTTTTGGGAGGACAAAGGAGCGGATACTAGGGAAAATGGCATCCCCATTTGTGCTTGTGAGGAATCAATCCAGTTTGGAGAGGGAGGGGAATGTGGAGTAATTGCCCAAACTAAAAGAGGGGATTGTGGAATAGTTCGACAAGGGGTAGTCAGAACCATTTAGAGGGACATCTACAAGGCTATTTCTGAAAATAAACTCCTAGAAGTTAGACATGCTAGCAGTAATATCTAATCTCGTTTCTCTCAAAAGACCATCTATTGACATTTATGTAATCGCCCACACACCACAAGGAAGGTGGCAGAGACGCAATGGCATCAAGTACATCCCAAAATTGGTCTCTAAAAGCAGGGGAATTGTGGACATAAAACACAAAGAACTTCCAGGCACGACCAATTGAGATTCTTGTAAAAAGGATGGAGATAGAGAAAGAGGCTATGTGTGAACTGCTGTTTGCATGGAAGGGAAGAGAGGGGGGGGGGAGGTGGAAGACATCCCATATGACCCAGATTATTTGTAAAGCGCCTTGGGATTCTAAAGCCTCCCACTGGCATGGCCTACATCCCCAGATTTGTCAGATCATGGGAAAAGGGGGTGGGCTTGTTTTGTTTCAATAACTGCTAGGACCCCAGGGTTATGTTTCTCAAGAGGGCCCAAATGGCCAGAGCATCCAGGATTCTAGTTGGACAGGCCGACAGGGGGACTGAGCGAGGAAAGAGACAAGGAAGGGCCCCGATCTTCCTTATCATATCTGTTCACAAAAGAGAGATTGGTGATCTCTCTCGTACCTTTTTTATTTAGTTTGGTGCTTGTTGATGCATCGGCTTTGAGGAAGTTTCTAATGACCAACTAAGACCCATCATACTGAAAGCCCATCATCTTTAGGACTTTGTTGATGTCTCCCTGGGCACTCTCTATCCTCTCAATGTCACCTAAATCTACCAAGTGAAAAGATTCTGCCTCTGACTCTTCTGAGGAACCAAAGTCTGTGCAGGATGAAATGGGTGAGTATCAAGGGTCATCTCCAAATCTCGGGATCGAAGCCAGCAGGATTGGGCTTGGGTGAGCATTGTTTGAGAGATTGAGCCTTGGTTTGGCATGGGGATGGGTTGGGCAGGGGCTAAAAGCAAGTGCCACAAGGATTTGGTGGGGTTGGGGACCGACCTCCAGAGTCTGTGTTGGGAGTAGCACTATTGGTGTTGCAGGTGGGGGTTATTGGTTCCAAAAATAAAAGGTAGGGGGAAGACAAGGCCCAACGTCGTCAATATGCAGTTGGAGTAGGAGTACACGACATGACGCAGGGGGATGAGCCCGAGGTGTGTTATTGTTGTGGAGACTTGGGGGCATAAGAAAGGTGTTGAAGGACAGGGGGGTTTAGAGGCGGTATGGGAATAGGATGGGGTTTCCTCATGATTCTAGGAGGATCTGAAGTGGCAGCTGTGGCTAGGGATGTGGGAACTCACCCATTAAGGCAACATGTGGTGGGAAAGACCACAGTTGTGGAGGCCAAATATTGGGGGTTGGCGTTGGTTGGGGTTGTGAGTGGTTGTTCGGAGGCTACGAGGTTTTTTGTTAGGGTAATGGTGGAAGATTGTGTAGGCAGATGTAGGTGAGATGGGTTGAGTACCCAGAGGCAAAAAAGTGAAGAGGATACGATGGGTGGCTTTTACCAGAAGTGGTGAGCAGGGGCGAGAGAGGAGGGTTAGGGTTGGGGGGTCGTTGCATTGGAATAATGGGGACAGTAAGGGATAAGGGGGTTTTGGTTAAGGGAATTAGGGTTGCTCAAGTGATTCAGGGCTATTCATGGGGATTGGTAGGCGCATAGTTAAGAGAGTAGCTGTCTCTAAGTCGGTGATCCATCGAGGACTGATGTGGAAATGAGAGGTACGTGTGGAGTGATGTGGCTATAGTCATTGTTGTTATGCACGTGTGGGACAAGGTGCATGTGTGGGATATTTGGGCTGAGGCCAGTGCTGGTAGGCACGTGTGCAGCAAAGGGCATTTGTGGTGGTGGCATGTCATCGATGATGAGGGAGACGTCAACCAACTGGGCCTCTTTTTCTGCAACTGGGTCCAGGTGGCTAGGGACGGCGGTTTGTGACAATCAATGGGGTTCGAATATGTGGGAAGTGGGGACTTGGTGTGAGGGCAGGCTGGGGTAAGGTTCTTTGGATGGGAAGTTGGGCAGTGGTGATTGAGGCAGCCAGCTGTGGTTGAATTCAAATTTGGGGAAGGCTAGCATATCACGTGGTTCAAATATGAAAACGCGGAAGTCTTACAAGTCAAGTGGGCTGGGGAACCAATCTCTGATCTCATGTGGAGGCTACTGCTGTGGAGGTGGTTGCCGAGGGTGGGAAATTTTGGGTCAGGATAGATTTAGCAGCTTCTTGAGAGAAGGGAAGGGTTGACATGCAGTTTTACACACTGTACCGTTTTTATTTCTCCATGCTTGTTACACAATCAAGCCCCCTCGTTTGTCCACTCTATGGTAGAGATGTTCCTTCCCTTTGAGCCTAAGGACTGCTGTGATTCATCGCTCTTGAGAAACATGTTTCCTGGTCTGGTCCATAATTACGGGGAATGGGAGCAATAAGGGCTACGGGATCGGAAGCGAGTGCGCGAAGAGAGGTAGGCTTGACGATCCGTGGTCAAAGGAACAAGGTCCATACCTGGTTAGGTATAGGGATTAAGATCCCTAACTGTTAGGGAGCGCGTTCCATATTTGCAAAAGAGCGAATTTCTTACTGAACGGGATTGCACACTACCGTGTTTAGGATTGAGGTTCCTGAAGTTCACTTATCCACTGTATTGTAATTTGGGAATGGAATGGGAATTCCATTGAACAACAAGAAAAAAGGGAAAGAGATTGCATTATATAATTCCCAATAGCTCTCCTCAATCGAGGATTGCTTGGGGCCCAATGACATATACACAAGAGAGATCTCACATTTTCAAGTATACACGATATCTATCACCCACAAGGCAACCCCATGATTGGCTTGATTTGGTTGACCAGTAGTCAAGCGATAGAAGTCCTTCAAGAGGTGAACAAGACCTAATGAACTATACCCAAAGAAGCTAAACATATTGATCATGACCTCATTCCTCACTAGAACTGCAACACGACTAACTTTTATATCTCCTTCTAACGCCTTCCTTCTCTCTCCTTGCTCACTCTTGTTGTCTTTCTTTGGAACTAGATACAAGTAACAATTCACAAGGCGTGTGAAGTTGTGATTGCAAAATAAATAGGAAATTATAATATTTAGAAAGTTTATAGGTCATAAGAAATTGAGATTCACACTCCTTTATATACGACCCAAAAAGTGTGCCAGTGAAACTCAATCCCAAAGTTGAGGATACTCAAAAAATGTGCCAATGATCTGCTTAATCATGGAACCTTGATTTTGGGCATAGGGATCTGGATCCCATTACATGAGATCGAGTTTTCAGATTTCCCGAATCGAGATCCCAAATATCGACGAATTGGCTGGGATCGAGATCCCGTGTTTCGAAGTGTAGGATCGAGCTTTGGGAGCAGAAGCAACCCCCTACATGGAAGATCACAGTAACTAAGGTTTGGTCTTTATAATCCAGACCATGCTCCCTCTCATGGCCTCCAGTGAATGGTGATGCAGAGTTCCAGGAAAGATGAGTGCTTAGAAGACATTACTTTTGATCGAAAGCCATAATCTAGGAGAGATTAGGCTGTGATATGAGGTTTCAACTAGAACTTGGATTGAGCCCAAAGGGAGGCGTTCAATGAATTTCAAATGGACTGTTTGGACTTACCCATAGGAGTCACCTATTTGGTTGAATGTTTCGAGAGGGATATTGAGAGGGATATTGAGAGGGATATTTGTAGCCATGAACCAGACTTTCTACTTGTTGATGGACCTCATATTTTGCCGCCATGGGAGAAGGTTTAAAGAAGCTCCTGTGATGTGCAGGTTCTTGGATAGGAGGTCTCTTAGTGCTCCCCTCTGTTGAAAAGAAGAAGAGGAAAGCACCTCTTGGCAGTCTATGACAACACAGATCGGGCTCCTTCCGAAGTTTCTGTCCCCGTTTCTCAATTCCTCTTAAGTCACCTCTCTGGGGTTTGAAGTGGCCGACTAGTGACTCTGCAATTGGCATACCTATGTTTCTATGTAATAGCCTTCCAATCCAAGTAGGTTAAGGATAAGCACCTTGTGTATATTGAGGGTTCGTGGCGTTGCTTTAGGGTTATTGGCAGCTGGGACAATGGGAACTGGATTTGGTGTTTTTAGTTGGTATAGGGGATCATTCGTTGGTGGTCATATCAGATGACTGTAGGTTCCGTAGAGAGAGGGGAAGGAAACGGTGGGTCTTGCCTGTAGGTTCGAGAAAAGGGGTATTGGACATAGGTTCTCTTTTATGGGTGTTTATTTTGTTTGATTGTTTTCCTATGCTACTCAATAGCTTCACCTAGGATATTCATCATCTGTCTAGGGAAGCAAATAGAGTAGTTGCTAACTCATTGGTTAACTTGGGAATAGAAGGTTCAGAGTTAGGTTTTTGATGCCCGAATGTAACTGAGTTATGCCACATATGAGGATTGAGGCCTTCACTTTAGCTCGCTTAACAGGTCTATCCTTTCATTGATAATGTTATAAGGAGAGGAGTAAGGAGATTCTTGCATAGGGATGGATGTGATTTGGTCTTATCCCCATTTCCTTTTTCTTGTTATAATTTTACATAAACAATTGAATTTCTTGTCTTTTTCATAAGCACATAAACAGTTCAACTGTTTAATTCAATGGTCAACACAAACACTAAAATTTCAAGATCGCAAAATTAGCTGACTCCCCACATTTCAGAAGTTGGGTATATCATACATGATTAAAGAGGAACTCCTATATTGTCAGGCGTATTAAAAAAAAGAGCAACTATTTGACACACAACCACACACACACACATGCATACACATGCATGCATACCCACGCACACACATGCGCACATACAAACAAGCATGTGTGCGTGCATCCGCATATATCAAACTTAGGGACCCTTTGCATCTTCTATCAGTAAGTTTGGAAGGGATGATATGAATAGGCAAACAGGTGAAGAATAACCATGCAGAAGGTGGTATGATGAACATGTGATAAAGTGGAGAGCAGGAGGGCCTATCACTCAAATGATTATTGGTGTTATTAAGGCAAGAGGCCAGCAGCAGGATAAAGGACTAATAGCTTAGGATTCCAAGAAACAAAGATGACTTGCATGTCACATATTTGGAGCAAGACATTGATATAGGGATCAGTGTTGGAAACGGGTACAGAATTTCAGATTTCACAAGCCCTGTAACCAGGATTCAGTGACACGCATGTGTGTGATAATCAGCTGTGGGAAAAGCATGGAAGCATTGAGCTATATTTCAAATGGATCAATTCATAATCACCTTTGTTCACAAAGTAAAAGTTGGACAAGGTGATCTAATATGGTGTACATAGTTTTTAGTTTTTCTTTTTCTCACTAACTAGAATACTTACAAAGGTCCAAGTACAATAAAACTTACTTGAAATAAACAAATAGATAACCAAAAGTGGTTCTAATGTTTTAAAAAAAGGTCCGCCCGGCACCCAGGTGCCCAACTTGGCGGCCTGGACAAAAAATTCACACGCCTAGACCTAGGCGGCCCTATAAGGGCGGATGTACCTGGGCAGGCGCCCAGTGCCCAGTTTTGGGCCGGTGCCCAGGGCCGTAAGGCCTTTTTCGTTTTTTTAAATCTCCCAAAAGGGGTCATTTTGACCCCCCAAGGTTGTATTAAAACATTATGGGGTTTATTTTAACCCCCAAAGTGGGGGAAAAAAAAACCCTCAATCTCTATGCTAAACTTATTTATGAGAATCTAAAGTAATTTCTGAAAATCGAAAGTATTTTTTGTGGATTGAAAAAGTTTTCTTTCCTCATTGAAATTATTTTTAGGTGCTATTGGTGGCATTAAAAGACTTTTGAGTTGATTAGTAGTTCAATTGAGGTAACCAACATCAAAGATCAAAGATTGGGCAGAAAAGGTCAGTTTGAAATCTTCATTTGAGTTTTATTTTTCCAATTTGAGATGTCTTCTGTAGGGTCTACTAGGGCTGGAGATCCGGGATGGAAATATTGTGTTAACCTGGATAGCTACAAAATTATGTGCAATTTCTGTGGACATGATTCTAATGCCGGCATAAATAGATTTAAGAAACATCTTGCCGATATTAGAGGTGATGTTGCCCCATGTAAGAAAGTCCCAGAGCTTGTAAAGAAAAATATTTCTGAATACATTGAAGGTGAAAAGAGTAAAAAAATTTCAAAGCAAAAACGATATAGCAGAATTAAAATCAAGGGTCCATGTTTTTTATGATAATATACTGAAGAGAGGATGAAGAGGGGGAAGAAGAGGTAGCCATGGTTGGTACTCAGAGCTCCAAGAGCAAGAAGGCTTTTGGATCTAAGAAGCCTCGTATGAGATGTCCTATATATAGTTTTTTTACACCTAACCCTGAGACTGCAATTGAGAAAGGCAAGGGAGGAAAGGGGAAAAAATAAGTGACACTTGAAAATAGATTTAAAAAGAAAGATAGATGCAAAGTGATTCAGTATATTGCTCGATGGTTTTACCATACTGTCACCATACAATATATTGTCAAGGTGCTTCCAACATTGTATGGTGACAATATACTGTTACCATACTGTCCCTTGGTCAAGGTCATGCGCTCGGTTGATGCTGATAAGCCGTCCATGGGCTTTATATATGATGCAATGGAAAGGGCTAAGAATGAGATTGCAAAGAATTTGGGCAATGGTGCAGTCAAGTACGACCCAATTTGGGAGATTATAGATGACAAATGAGATAGGCAGCTCCATAGACCATTGCATTCAGCAAGGCACTACTTGAACCCCAAATTTTTTTATGCAGATGCGCATATTGAGTCAAAAGGGATAATTATGGAAGGTTTTAATGAGTGCCTTAAGAAATTAGTTCCCGATCCACATATCCAAGATATGATATCAACTGAAGAGCTTATTTCGTACAAGTGTTCTTTGATGTCATTTGGGAAAGATTTGTCATTAAGACAGAGAAACAAAGATGAACCAGGTAACATACTTTTTACTTTTGTTTTATAAATTATAATTTTCTTTCAAGTTTCAAGTTCCTAAACTTATGCGTGATAATGTTAAATACCTAAATTAATTATAAAGGTTGCCCACTTATTGCAGCCCAATGGTGGAAACAACATGGGAGTAGCACTCCAAACCTCCTAAAGATGGCTATACGGATCTTGAGTTTGACAACTACCTCTTCTGGTTGTGAGCGCAATTGGAATTCGTTTGAGATGGTATTTTACTATTTTACAATTTTATATGCTTTTCTTGTTCACAAGTTTATTTTTCTAATATAGCTTCATAAAAGGTAAGAAGATCATAGACTCATAGTAGTTACTTGTGCATTTTTCCTTATAGGTGCATACAAAGAGAAGAAATAGGCTTGAGCAAAAGAAGCTCAATGACTTGGTTTTTGTTAGAGAGAATCAAAGGCTCAAGGAGAAGAAAAACCAACCAAAGAAGGATCCCATCTCTTCGAAATACATGGAGAATGCTTCAAATTGGCTAGTTGGTGACCCTGGTACTGAGGAGGTCTTCCTTGGGGAGGGTTTGACATGAGAAATGGTCGAGGAGGCTTCGGGAGAAGTTTCTGATCCTAGGAGGGCCACTCGAGCAAGGACTTCTACTGGTACTTCACACTCACAAAGGGAGATAGAAGAAGAGGAGGCAGATTCATAAGAATCTTTGGAAGAAAAGGAATATGTTGACGAGGGTGAGGATTCTGATGATGATGGCCAAGATTTTGATGCATATGAAAGCAATGAAGATGATGATTCTGATTCTTAGTGATGTCTTCTCTCTTCTTTTGTAATAACTTTATTGCACCATCTTGGTTTAGGCTTTAGACATTTGGACTATTTTGTTATGTGGTTTATACTTTTTTTGCCTTTTTGGACTATTTTGTTGTGGTTTAACAGTTTTTTATAGTTTTAGTCTTTTGGAAGTCAATTTGTTGAAGACTTGGAGAGTGGGAGACTTGGATGTTATTATGGTTTATTTTATGGATATGGAATATGAAGAATATGAGAATTGGAGACCTTAAAAGAGACTATTAGACTTTTAAATGTTTTGTTACTTTTGTATGGTTTGAAATTTTAAACAATTCTCAACCTGAGATATGTGATATGTTTGTATATAAAAACGCATCTTTCAAACATGCAATATTTTAAATGGAATAAAGTACAAAATTTGACACAAATATATCATATATGTGCATTTGGATAGCAAATATATGAAAAAATGCTAAGAATTTGCACTACAAGACGCCCGCCTAGGAGTTGGGTACTTGGCGCCAGGCAGGCCGCCTAGTGTTTTTTGAAACCTTGAGTGGTTCTTACTTGCAGCCACTAATTAAAAATTCTTTTATTCAATGAATAAAACCAACACAATGTTTATCAGAATAGGAAAGCATAAGAAATAAAACATTGCAAACCACAAAGCAAGATATCTGAAGATTACCTCAACCAGACTTAGTACACCCCATTACCAGATCTCCTCCTGCAATGGCGCACAGGATCAATGGTCTATCTTAGGTCTTTGAAGCATGGGAAAGCCTTGGCTACCACCCTTAATCCATATGAGAGCAGCATGCAACATCACATAAAGCACAAGGCCTCAATACCTAGTATGTGTGGGGTGTGCCCCCTCTTTACTCCTAGCTTAGGGCAGGCTCCTATTTCTAACTCAAGAAATATTTTTCTAAGGGAGAGAGAGATCATTGAGAGAAGAGAGAGAAATGAGAGGTGTAAAATTTTATGGGAGAGACGACCCCTATTTATAGAGTTTCCAGGGGTTAGGGTTAGCCATCCTTATGGAGATTAGATCCAGACTATTAATCATCGAAGACATGTGGGGTAAGAGATCTGAGTCATTTAATCCTTAGATCAGTCATCATGATTCGAAGGATGATGTAGAACTTTATCCTTCAGCAACCTAAACCTTTATCCTATCAAATAAAGTATGCAAAACAACAGATAATATTTATCTTTGTATAAATCTCTTTAATTATACATATCCTTTTTAGATATCCTATCTTCTTATATATCTATAGACTCTATAATACATATCTTATTTAATTATCTTGGTCGACAAGATATGATCACTAAAGAATATATCCAATAGGGTTGGCGTGATCACCTAGAGGCTCCAAGTGGGCCCCACATGCACATCCCATAAGGATATATGGTGGGCTCCCATATTAAATTTGATTTTTAAAATTATAAAATTGATTTTTAGAATGTTGGAAATAAACTTTATTTTCCCCTGAATATGTAAATACAAATATCTTTTAATTTATAGATTCATTTTATAAAAATAAAATATCCAGAGACTCATAAAAATTAAAATCATATAACATTAAAATAATTAAAACAAATAATTTTGATGAGAATCGGATCCGTTTAAGTCTAAGAATTTATAATATCGTTGAAGCACTCTATCTTCTACTATGGACTATAATCCATGTTTGCTTTCTCAAACTGGCCCAACAGTTCCCATGACCCCCAGACCACTACAGGAGTTCATGATTGGGCTACCAAAGTCAGCCAATAGGTAAGGGGACATAATCCCAGTCTATGGATTACAGATTCTCCATTAGAGATGAACCCATGGTCACCTGGACCGGATGCAACCATAGCTCTATGATACATAGGAATAATCTCTCGCACATGTACACGCTTCACCCCAAATGGTGGTTCATTTTCTCAATACGGCTATCATATATACATATCGTGTGATGGTTCAGTGATGAGGCTTTGACCCTCATTTCTAAAGGCCAACCATCATACACAAGGGTCACACAATCCTTTGGCCCACTCTTCTAAGCAACTCCGACCTCATCAACGGATAACCCCATAAACCCTTCTCGATTTTGTTCCATGCGCAAGTGATAGGGGCTTTCCAACTTGACTGGCCTAGCACATCAAGCCAAGTGTGAATATCGACAAATAGCATTTGCTTATCATGGTCCACAAAAGACCACACTCCCACTGAGTTTATGTTCCACTATATTAGATATTGATTACATACTCTCATAAGGCCTGTAGTAGCCACAAAAACCCAACACAAGTCCTTTTTTTAGTTGAATAAATAGGAAAGGGAATCCTACTATAGACTAGTAGAGTTGTAGGTCATGGGGTTCATAGATTCTCTACTCTGTAATATCTCAAATACAGGTTACACATGCACATGAAAACTTTGTACGATTACAAGTACATGTAGAAGCCAAGGATTTACGGAAGAATATTAACATGAATTATTTAGAGCGTTAGAGACATGCATCTAATGTTAGGATTAAATATTTGAAAGGAGAAATGTGTAAGCCTACAGTGGCCAAGAAAAACCCAAGAATTTGTTTAATTCTTGAAGGGGTATATAATTCCTGAATATTATAAGAAACACATTATAGCATTTTCAAAGGTATGCTTGGAAACATTTTCAAACCTTGTAATATTAGGTTCCAATCATGAGTAAAAAAGTCTACCTTTTCTTTTGAAGTTGTTAATTGTCCATGAGTATAAAAGTCTGTCTAGGAGATGTTTTGAGTGTCTATAAGTCACATTAGTGCCTATAAGTTACAATAGGAGGGTAAAAGTAAATGGCCTTGAAAGAGAGATTGTCATACATCTGAAATTGGCGCATATCAAAAAGCACCAACGCATTGGGCTGATCTCCCTCAAATGAATGAGCATTATTATAGTTACATATACAAGAATCTCTTTACAATAGTCATAGGGACAACAAGTGCCCCTACAATTGGTAAATAACAAACTACAATCTCGTGTGCAAGATTATTGATACAGCAAGAAATGACTAAAATACATGAAATCATCTAATAATCCCCCCCTAGTTGGTCCACCAATATTGGAGATGCCTCACTTGCCTGTAATGAAATGCAATATGCTACTCCTTGGGCAGTGCAAATAGTGATAGCAGCCACCTTCTCCCTCATGAAGAATTTCCATGCGCTTGGGCAGTTGGCATAGTGCATTTGTATGGGATAATCCACTTTGAATCCAGATTCCAACAACAAAGCTTCTAAACCACATTAATTCGGAGGCTATGGATGTCGAGGTTCTATAACCATCTATGGTGCTAAATCTTGCCATGACTAACTCCTACTTTTCCAAGTAACTAGCACAGCAACGAAGACACCAGGATACTTTATAAGCTCAATGTACAGGGGTTGACAAGATACCACACCATTACCAATACTGGATCCTCCTATGACATTTACAAATATAAAAAGATAGAAGTATCAAAATATAATTTTAATGAAATATAAATTTGTGCATTATGATATGATTTATCTAAATGTATGATGCCTAATACAATATGTAATGTATGATAAACCTAGGGGATTGTACGTGCATGTAGCATACAAAGTTGCAAACAATAAGCTACATGTATTCTCAATGTTTTTAGCCAACTACATAAGGTTATAAACCATTCCTCTGGTCAAGTCTGCTAAAGTGGAGGAGCCAGCAACTATACTTCTGTAGGTGACAATCAGTTGCAAAAATGTGTAGCTTACTGTTTGTATGCGACATGCATTATTTGTGCACTTTCCCTTAAAATACACATTAAAAAAACAATATGACATATTTAATATGATTATACTATTGATATGACAATTACACATACCATATCACTACACATTGTACTTAATAATGTATATTCTACATAAGCTATACTAAGCATCAATGACATACAAATTCATATCCATGTCCTATATAATGAGAATTGTTGAGTCACTGTGACATATGAGTAAATATTTTTTTATATTTTGAATAATCAAGGGAACTTTTTTTTACATATATCAAAAAGAGGAAAACATGTCATGAATTCTAGTATACAGTTGTGTATAAACCCTTTAAGCTTTACATATAAAACTAATAAGAAGCTCCCCAACATTCTCCTTCCAGCCACTCACTTTAATGAGATGGTATTAGAGCCAACCAAAACACTAGTCGCTTAACTGAAGATCAGGGACTATGAGGGTGCAATCAATGCTGAGGTTTTAACAAACATAATAGATCAAGAAACATAGTTCAGTGACCCATCAGGATCATTATTTCAGAATCTAACCAGATCTGCACGGTCACATAGGTGGAGATACACTAACATATGTGAGCTCAGATCCTCAAATTAAGTGAAAAATTTTGTTCATCTTGAGACAACTCTGTATTTGGAAGATTTTACCACATGTCCAAAGCCTCCCTGGCCCCAAACAAAGACAGAATGGTTCCTTTTAGTATATCCAGGTCACCTTTTGGCTGAGGCACCATTTGCTTCAAGATAACACGATCTTGGTGATCCACAGAATGCCCATTCAGAGGGCCATCAATTCCTATTTTGTGGAGCCTCATTCAGGCTATAACTTAACATCATGTTGCTTTTCTATAATCAACACCTGGAAGAAGTGAGGTTGAGGACCTACCAGAGTTTGGTAGAAACAAATTTTTGTGTTGGCAAATATAGACTTTTGGCATAATCCTCCGAATGTTTATATATATTAGTGATTTCTCAAGAAGACCTATGCAGGGTTGGGTCAATCTGAAGGCTTGAGAGAAAACCACTGCATAGTGGGACATACCAAGCAACTGCATCAAGATAAGGATCCTTAATTCTCTTGAAGAAGGGATTGGAGCAATTTCAATCAGTTTGCTATTATATTTGGAATTACTTCAAAGTGTATATATCCTAGGTTTAAGAAGATGAAACTCCATTGAGGATTCAAGAAACTACAATGCTCTCTCTATCATCTAGAATGAATTGTCTATAATTAATAGAACTCAAATTCCAAAATGCAGATAAGATCTATAGCAAGGTAAGAGATAAAACTAGACTATTCATTTTTTGATGAATCTACAATCAGAATTTGATGTCCATCCTTAGATGAGGTCATATATGGGTTTTCAGTCAAGGAAAAATTAATTTAAGACACAGATGTCTTCGATCGACTCCTTGTGTCCTAGAGGAGCCAGTTCTGGCAGTGATAACTAAGACAAGGACATTCAGTTGCAGTGTGATATCTTCAAGTTTAAGGGACAACTATTTCTAGGTCCAGAAACATGGCAGTCTGAAACTATAACAAGATGCCAGGACAAACCAATAATATTTGCCCATGACAACCTCAGGCTAGAGGCCTTTAACCTATGTGAACATCAGTCACTATGAAGTTTTCATTCATAATGATGAGTTACATATTAACAATCGTGAATGTGAGACTCCTTCCTCCTCCTTCATAACGACAGTCTCCTCCATTCCTAGTTGATATCACATGTCTCACTGAGACCCTTCAACACTAGCTGAAGTCTTGGCGACAGTGGTTGATCAAGTAACAATACATCTTCTCATACTACTTGTAGATTAACTTTGGTCCTTACTGTTTATAACTATAATGCTGTACACTGTCAAATGTCCACTTTCACAACCTAATCAAGGTAATATCCAATTTTTTACTGTTGATGGTTTATCCTTAGTTGTTGCACATACTAATAAGACAGCTGGCCATCCAAGTTAAAGATCATGCTCCATATCTTCTAGGTCTTAAATTCAACCAGATCAGTTATTCCTCTTGCTTGTCCTTTGCCTTTCTTGATCAAAACCTACTTCATCTTCCAAAGCCTCTCCCCAAGAACATCAGCAATAAGTATTGGATAAGGAGATAGCTGAACTTGACATGAATTGTGTTGGGTTTCTGTGGCCATTTAAAGGCATTACGAGAGCATATAATGAATTATATGATAGTGGAACAATGAACTCCAGTGGGAGTATGGTCCAGAGGGACCAAAGTTGGCAATTCTGATGCCGGGGCTCAAACAAGTCTTGACGAGCTTGGTCGAGTTGAGTTGTAAAACTTTATGATACCAGGGCACATAGCACAATCGAGAAGGGTTAGCAGGGTTACCCCTTGATGAAGTCGGAGAGATGCCTAGGGTAGTTAGCCAAGAGACTATTGACCCTTGTGGGTGATTGGTAGGCCTGAAGGGACAAGGGCCAAATCCTCATCATGACCATTACACGGTATGTACATATGATAGCCTTATTGGGAAGTGAATACCCTTGATGGTGTTGCAAGTACATGTGCTAGAGATAGCCCCCATGCACCAATTGCAGTGTGTGTGCACAAGTCTATGTGACCTAGACCTGTCCCTAGGGGGCACCTGTAGTCCATAAACTAGGATTGTGTTCTCATCACCTATTGACTGGCTTTGAAAATCCAATCATGAACCGTTATGATGGATTGTAGGTCATGGGAACTACTGAGTCATTTTGAGAAAATGAGTGTGGGACATGGTCACTTGTAGAGATGGAGTGCTTCAATATTTCCGTATTTTTCTTAATAAAGTTGGATTTGATTCCCATCAAATTAGTTTGATTATAAATAATTTTTAGAATATTAAAATAATTTTTTAAAAGTCTTTGGACATTTTGTTTTACAAAAAATGATTTTTAAATAAGCTTAAACTGTATTTTTCAGGTTTAATTATTCAAAGAGAGAATAAAAATATTTATTGTTTTCTAAAAATCATTTTATAGATTTTAAAATTACTAAAACAGATGGAGGCCCATTAAAATTCATGGGCCCCACCAATCTAGTCCATCTTGTCGAGGATGTGGGGCCTACTAGTGCACATAAAGGGGCACCCCCCACTTTTCTCCCTCTCTTTCCTATTATGTTGCCTTGTGTGATAAGCCACTTAATTGATTGAAATGAAATAAGAAGGCTTTGAAATAAAGGCTAATTTTGTTTTGAAAGAAGAATGTGTAGAGATTGATTTGAAAATAAAAGGCAAGTATAATATAATTTCTCTACACTTAATATTTTATAGGATTAGATTAAAGAAGCTAAGGAATAAGGTTTTAGCACCTTCTATTAGATCATGATGGCTGATCTACGGATTGTATGGCTAAGATCTCTCACCCCACAGATCACCTTTCATCAATGTTCTAGATAAAAGCTTCATAAAGGATGGCTAAAACCTAGAAACCCTAATCACAAGTCTATAATATCTCTCATTGAGGGTCTTATTTGCACCCATGACCTAAAGCTCCCTCTCTCTCCTCAAGGTGGCATGGCACCCTCTCTCTCATTCTCTTTCTCTCCCTAACTCTCAAACTCTCTCTAAACCTTAGAAAGGGGCACGCCCCTACACTTGATACATTGTTAGAGAGAGGCATGCCCCACTTAGAGATAAGAAGAGAAAAGGCCTATGCTTGTTCCACTTGCTCTCATATTTCTTGAAGGGTTTCTAGCCAAAGCTTCCCATCTTTGTGAGATCTAAGAAAGCCCTTGAACCCGTGTGCCATCGGGGGAGGAGACCCGATGTGGGGTGTATCAAGTCCAATTGAGGTAATCTTTTGTCATCTCACTCAGTTTACTGCTAACTGTGTTTCTTATCCGTAAGTTCAAGTTGATGCACTTTTTTATCATAAAATAAAGAGTTGTTAAAGTGGCAGCAATTGAGAATCCATTTTTGAAGTTTTATTTGTTTATTTGAGTTATTATCATAATCTTTGGACTTATACAAGTATCCCAGCCAGTTTGGAAAAAGAAAAATCTGAAATTACATAAATGTGCTAGTTCACATTGTCCACTTTCAAATCGCACATAGGAACTAGCGCATCAGCCCTCAAGTAAGCAATGTTACCAAGTACTCCACTTCTCTGTTTTGTCTTGTTATGACATGTGTTGATACCTTGACATCTATTGACACTTCTAGACATGGCCTGGAAACCTTGGCCATACATGTCAAGTGATTTCATTTTTAGTACGTGTGGACACTTCTATAAGTGTTTTGCATACTATTAGCAGCTAAGGCCATTGGCTAACCTAGATATACTTTAACATGGTGAAATGTTGCGGTCAAATCTAGCAGTGAGCAGATCTTTTTGTAGGGCTTAATTTTTCAATAAATTCATGTTTTTAAAAGTAAATACGTCATAGTGAGCCCCAAAAGTTTAGAAACCATGACTTCTTGAAAGAGGTGGTGAGGTCTACCACAGCATGAGTGGCATCAAAGTGAACAAGATTTGTGAACATTTTATTATATCATATATAAAAGTATTATTTAACATCATCATCAGAGCCTTTCCTAAGTATTTCGGGTCTATTACACGAATCCGGTTCGCCATTCTGCTCTATCAAGGGCCATACCCACAACGAGGCCATATGTCGCCATATATTTTCTCATTACTTCCAACCATATCCTTTTTGGGTCTAACCCTTGCCCTTTTTGAGCCTTCCACTTGAAACAACTCATATCTCCTAACGAGTGTTGTACTAGGTTTATGCTGCACATGGTCAGTTTACCTGAATCTACTTTCTCTCATCTTATTGCCTATTTGAGCCACACCTAAGTTCTCCCGAATGTATTCATTTCGAATTCTATCCCTTCTTATCTACCCACTCATCCATCTCAACACCCTCATCTCAGCTGTACTCATCCTATGGGTGTGATGTTTATTGACCACCCAACATTCTTCCCTATAAAAGTAAAATTTAACATAAAAACCCGAAAATTTAAAAACTATAAAAATCTTAAGAAGTATAAATAAAACTAAATATATTTTATCAAAGATTAAATAAATTATAAATTAACACTCATTATATTATGGGAAAAGTTTATATAGAGCCGAGGCTCTAAACAATCAAATTAGAGCCTACCTCAAAATTTTCACTAGAATCGGTTTGTTTTGATGCCCAAATATCCTCAAATTGATCATCTCGACATCAAGATGCATGGACATGAGAAAAAAAAATCGATTTCAAGTTTTGAAAATAGTATATTTTGTAACGCATTTTTGGACCGTCAATTTTCAAGATTTTCAAGTTTTCATAGATCTGTTGATCTACACTATTTTTGAAGCTTTAAACTTTATAAAAGATGAAAATATATTTTAAGGCTATCACAAAGATTTTCAGTATTGAAACCACATTTCTCGACACTACTTGAAGGTAGGCTCTAATTTGATTGTTTAAAGCCTAGGCTCTATACAAATTGCACCCTTCTATTATTCATCAAAGATTATGTACCCTCAAGTACAAGGGGACTTGAGCAAGGCAACCTGCCCAACTCAAGTTACTTGGGCGAGTCCAAGTTGACTTCCCTGAGTTGTAAAACATTGGCTTGAAAAATATCTCAATTTTATTAAAAAAACCTAAGTTCTACTTCTAGCATATTATTATATGGAAATATCTTGCCACATCAGGTTTTTCAAATTAGAAACCCTTAGTACGTCTAGACACCAAAATGAGTATCGGTGTCCACGTAATACCGCAGGTAAGCATGCTATAAGGCACCATACAAGTAGGTATATAAGAAGTTGAGGTCCAATGGAACCCCAGACCAGTAGGGCATAATCAAGAATATGAGACTTATTTTATGGAGAAGTTAACTCCAATAGCCAAAATGATAACAGTGAGAACCCTTCTCATTGTAGTTGGTATTCAGTGGTGAGCTGTTTTACAGATGGCTATGGAAACGTGTTCGTTCAAAGAACTCTGTAGAAAAATATATGGAAATTATCACAAATATACTTTAATTTTTGTCTATTTAGAAAAAAATCCTCAACTTTTATAAACCTCGCCCACACTTGTTTTCTTCAATTTTGAGTGTTTTTTTACCAAAATAACCTTCACAGTAGTCGTATTACCGTGAAGGCAATTACGGTACTTTAATTACCGTAAAAACTAATCCATGTTATACAGCATTTTAAGTACCGTAAAAACTAACCCATGTTATACGGCATTTTAAGTACTGTAAAAACTAACCCATATTATACGACACTCAAAATGCCGTAAACCCTTTTCTCATGTTCATATTTATCTATTTCATCTCTCTAAATTTTTTTTTTATGTTTATCTCTTCTGTCTCTCTCTAATTCTTTTTAATATTTATCTATTCTTTCTCTCTCTAATTCTTTTTAATATTTATCTCTTCTTTCTCTCTCTAAATCTTTTCTCTCACTAACTCTCTTTCTCGTGCTACTTACTACATCAACTCTACAAACACGATTCCAACACGATACAAATCTGACTCCGTCTAATTTTTCTAGGGGATGGAGTTGAAGGGAGTTTTTATAGGGGATGGTAAGATACGCACAAGTTGTTATACAAATCTCCTTGGAGAGAGAAAGAGAGTTAGAGAGAGAGAGAAGAGATCAAAAAAAGAATTAGAGAGAGAAAGAAGAGATAAATATTAAAAAGAATTAGAGAGAGAAAGAAGAGATAAATATTAAAAAAAATTAAGAGAGAAAGATTAAAGAGAGAAAGAAGAGATAAACATAAAAAGAATGAGAGAGATGAAAGAGAAAAATATAAACAGAATGAAAGAGATAAATATAAACAGTAGAAAAGGCTTTACGGCATTTCTAGTGCCATATAATTTGAGTTAATTTTTACAGTACTTAAAATGCCGTATTACATGGGTTAGTTTTTACGGTACTTAAAGTATCATAAAACATGGGTTAGTTTTTACGGTACTTAAAATGCCGTATAACATTTTAGTTTTTACGGTACTTTAAGTACCGTAATTGTGCATCATGGTAATACGACTATCATGAAGGTTATTTTGATAAAAAAAAGTCAAAATTGAAGAAAAAAGGTGTGGCCAAGGTTTATGAAAGTTAAAGGTTTTTTTTAAATAGGCGAAAATTAAAGTATATTTGTGATAGTTAATATATATATGAAGCAACACCCTGATTATCAATTAAAAAGTTCATCTTTTATTTGTAAGCTCAAGAAGGCCTTACCACATCGGTAATTTTTAGTCTATTGTGCTAGACACTGACATCCACTGAGACTCATTGAAAGGCTTAGAAAAAAACTGAATAAAAAACCATAACAGATATATATTCATAACAGAAGACAAGAAGCCACTCCTAACCTGATCAGCTATAAGCATTTTAAGATACAATTCTGCATCAATCACAAAATTACAATGATTATTTCAGTGACCATGAGGATTTTATAAAATATGCTCAAACAAACTTTATAGACATTCCAGATAAATGTAGCATATGAGTGGTAGCATCTCATAATATAAATTAAAGACTACAATACAAATCAAGATGAGCCTGCAAAGTGAATTGCAACACATGTCAGAGTATCAAACACAGATATATTCTCGCTATCCATTGTAATCATGAGCTAATGAATTGAACCCAATTTGTCATCAGTTGGCACTGAAACTTGACTTGCCGTATTGTACAGCTGAAGCATCATACATCATGTTCACATGTAATCATGATAATTTTGGCACTAGGATAAAAAGGAAAACATTGGTTAAAAGAATATCTTATTCATAAAAGAAAAATATTTCCATAAAAGTATCCGTCATAGTGAAAATTCATCTTTAGACTGGGTTTGACAATTCCAGACAAATATTTTTCATTCCCTTGGTAAAGCACATGAACCTCCAAAAAACAATCACAATAATTTAGTAGAAGATGGTCATTATAATGCGCATAACTTTCATAGTTGCCAAGATTTAAATTTTCAAATGAGTTCTGACAGGCTTGGTTGTAATTCCAATGATATAGGAAATCTGGAAAGATGATTCAGAACACTATATGAAAAAGACACTCCCTGAATCCTAGTGCCAAGATTATGATAATTACAAGTGAACATAATACATATGATCTCAAGTATTAACATTAGGTTCCTAGACAATAATCTTGCTACCTATAGAAGGCCCATCGTAGAGAAACTGCCTACCAGTCATCACATACTCTGGTGCTGCATAACCATAGGTTCCAACAACCCTAGTAGAAACATGAGTGTTGTCGCCTTGGGGTCCTGCTTTTGCCAAACCAAAGTCTGACAGTTTCGCATTGTATTCCTGCATAGGATATACATTGACAGAAATTAAAATATGCACACATATGCCACATACATAAATGAAATAAATACAGACATGCATACACATACAAAAACAAAAATTACATATGTTTGTTGTTTGTTATAGATAGACACAAGCACGCACATGCACATTCAACCTCAAGAGCATGCATTTGCATACTTGCATGCACACTCATACACTTGTAGATGTTTACACATACATTCCACCTCTCCACTTGCATGATCAGGTTCACACACAAAATTGCAAATTACGTGAGGTTGTGTTACCAACCGAGTCTAGCAGGATGTTTGATGTCTTAAAATCTCGATAGATGACCGGCTCAGCATTTCCATGAAGAAAAGCCAAACCTCTAGCTGCTCCAAGAGCAACCTTTAACCTGTCAGACCACGGAAGAGGGAGAGCTCCTACCAGACACACAGGAAAATATAGATGTGTCATCAGATGAAATAATCATCCATGTAGCACACATTTTTCAGAACCTATAAGTCGTGTAAAAGAATAAAAATTACATGCACTAACCATCATAAAGGTCAGAAACCAAACACCACTAAAAAACACAGATACTTACAATGTTCAGTTGAGGACATCAGAAAAGAACCGTTATATAACTTCTCCATGTAATTATAAATATCTAACAAATAAATTGTGAAGCTAAAGGAATACTTGGGTCTAACAATTATGTAGGCACAACACTTATTGGTTATCTATGCTAAGCTCTGAATAAGATAAATTACTCGAGTGAATAATGAGTTCTGTTGCAGTAAACTACATATTGCCTTCTACAATGGATGAAATGGCAACAATAGAACAGGGGTAACACGCCTTCTTATCAAATCAACTTTTGTTACATTCCATGCAATGTTTGGAAGAATTGGACAAGATGTCAGCTTTTGTACTCATAATGCACATTAAAATCTCCATGGGCCATTTACAGCTGATGGTCTAAACAAATGAAGTAATTGTAAGAGCATCACACAGAATATGACATTGATGGACAATAAATGATGAGCCCCAAGTTTTTCCTTGGTAATCCTTCATTTTAAAATGAAGCAAAGAAGAATATCTCACCCAACAAATGCAAACTAGCCATTACAACCAAAACAAGACACGCTACCACAATCAAATAGTCCCCCATGTCGCTGGCCTTCCCACAAACACAATGGACCCCCACAGATACAACTGTAGCATATATTGTTCATTTCAATGAGCACATTTGTTAGACACCATTGCTTTTCTGGTACCTTGTTAAACTCTTCCATTTCTCCCAAAAACAAAGAAAAACTGATATTAAAAAAATCACTAATATAAACCCTACCGATGCCAGTTCGAGTTCTTCTGACTACATGCTACATCCCATTTCTCTATGCTTTAGGTATGCACACCACAATTGAAGCTAATGAGAACACTCTTATCTATGTACAGGCAAGTGTAAGGCAGGACTATTAACCAAGGCAATCAGTAAGCCCTCAAAAATCTCTCTCTAAAAACTCCGCAATCATCCATATTTCCAATTCCTAACTCCAGCCCAGGCCCCAACAGCCATGATTTGGAGAAGCTTTAACTTGAAGTTTAACCCAAACCATTTGACTGTCATCCCATTTTCCACGAAATTTCCTTTTCATCAACTTTATGAACATTTCGAAGTAACACAAAGAATTCCATTTGACATCAAGAAAGTCTTTCAAAGAGGGATCTGCATTCCAAGGTTACAAAAAGGAGAACTTTGTTGGAAGATGGCAATATCAACATAAAATGAAACACAACAAACTGGATGATTGTGGGGTCAAAAGAAATAATCAAATTAATTGGATATGCATCAACACCGCAATTATATCCAGATATGCAAAATCAGAAATTGGAAACACCGAAGTTTATCAGTGAATGAAGTAACTATTTGTATTCCATTTTAAGACATTTTTCAAATTTCAGTGTCCACCTATTTTAATGTGTCCCACTAGTAGTCTACCACATGAAAACTAAGAAAAAAAATATGGACACAAAAATCCAATAATAGTAAATATGTGGAAGTTCACATGTAAAGAACGGTCGAAAGGCAAACAAAATTGACCCTTTTATTCCCAACACTAATGACCCTGGAGCTTTTCTTTGATAAATGGTACTTTGGGTGGAAATACATCACGCATTTTTGTCACTTTGAGGAAGATTTTGCGCGTTTCATAAACCAGGCAACTTAGTTCTTCACGAGAGAGAGAGAGACACAGGTGAAAAAAGTTCATGGCGTGCACGCAAAGATTTCTTTTCTAGTGTCCAATAGCAGGTCAACAAAATTATGGGTACAGCATCATAACTGGAGAACCGGGTGGAAGATATAAGAAAACTAAGAATCAATTACTCACTTCTGAAGAGATGGTTTTCAAGGCTTCCTCGAGTCATGAATTCATAGACAAGCAACCTCTGATCATCTTCGCTACAGTAACCGATAAGCTTAACAAGATTGGGGTGATGTAGTTGCCCTAGGAAGTTGACCTCTGCCTGAAAATTCAAGAAATCGAACGCATTTCACATCATCACCGACACCACCATCATCTACATCTCTCTCTCTCTCTCTCTCTCTCTCTCTCTCTCTCTCTCTCTCTCTCTCTCTCTCTCGATACCCACCACCCATTCTCGGTGGCCTTGAAGACCATCGGGCTTGAGGCTTTTAACAGCGACAGTCACACCAGTGCCTGGTTTCGCAGGTGCAGTGCCATTCTCTTCAATCCATCCTTTGAAAACGTATCCAAACCCACCTTCCCCAAGAATACTATCAGGCCTAAAGTTACCAGTGGCCAATTTAAGTTCCTGAAAAGTGAATTTAAGCATTTGATGTTTCCCCTCGCTAGGTTGAGCAGGAGGAGGAGCAGGTGCTGCATCAGTCGATGATTGAGGCTCATCGGGTGCACACATTTCTCGATTGCTCGCATTCAAGTATCTCGTCTCCGTGGCTGAAATTTTAAACCCAAGTCAAGTACTGATATTTTACAGTAAATGGTTGATGAGAGGATCATCAAAAGATTAAAAAAGAAGAAGAAGAAGTAGTGGTGGTGGTGAGGGAAAAGGAGGTGATTAATTTATTACCTGCATCATAAACCAGACTGGTTTTGGGGATTGTGTGGGCTGCATCCTTTGAAGCAGAGGATTTGCAGGCCCCTTTCAGCCCATACTTGAACACAGCCCAACAGCCACATTTGTTTTTCTCCATAGCTCCCTCTCTCTCTCTCTCTCTCTCTCTCTCTCTCTCTCTCTCTCTCTCTCTCTCTCTCTCTCTCCAACGTCCACTCTCTCTCTCTCTAAACAACCGAACACCCACAACTCTTCTCTTCCATTAATCTCTCTCTCTCTACAAAACCCATCTCTGACAATTCTTCGTTTCTCTCTCTCTTCTGATTCATTTCCAGACCCTTTTGACCAGCCCAAAGCATAAGCCTGCTCCAATATGAAACCCAAAAGAAGCCAAATTGCGATGCTTTCGGTTTTGGAAAGTTGGTAAGGGGAAAAGGCAAGTAGTATGATTGGAGAGATGGCAAAGGCGTGGGGGACTCCCCTTTTTGTTGTGTACATGTAAAGAGAGAAAGAGAGAGAAATGCATCATCATAATCATCAGAACGGTATGCCCAAAAAGAATGCAAGAGAGCTTTACCCATCTTGTCTACCCCTGTGTTTGTGTCCTACAAAACTTTTTCTGCCTGGTTTTTAGTTTTTTTCGGTTCTCTCTCTTTTTCTCTCGCTACGTCCCTCCGTAGAGAGAGAAAGCGAGCCAGATGGGGGAATCTCTCTCAGGTTTCCTTCTCAATCTCTCTAGTCCCTGCCCAATTGGGAAGGAGTTCGGTGTTAGGTCAAAACTCGAAACTGTTCTATCTCTCTAATGGTGGTCTTGGGTCAAAAGAAAGGGGTCGAGAGAGTGAGAAGGACAGCGCATATTTGAGTGCATTTCCCATCACGGTTGGTGCGTGCCTGGTGTGAGATCTCGTGTCATCAACAACCGAATCTCTCCGTCATGTGCTTTCCAGAAAGACAGTGGCATGCCCCTCCTTTCACTCTCTTAATTTTAGTTTTTGAGGGACCGTGCATATCTATATATACTGCCTGCCGAACAAGCTTTCCCCACCCATAAAAGCCAAGCGGCCTCTCTTCCAATTGGCCCACTTGCACCACAAAACCCTAGGAATTCATTCTTACTATTGTTGCTATTGTTTTACCTCAGTTTTATATAAGGCATGCTTAATTATCCCCAATTAAAAAAAAATGCACTTATGAAGATATAGTTTCGGTATCGGAAACCTTCATAATCTACGTTTAATCTTAATTATGAAATTTAAAATTTCAAAAACTATGTTGATCGAGTTGAACTATAAACACTTTACAATCTTGAAAATAGATAGTTCAAATAACTTATTTCAAGCTAGACTATTTTTAAGACTCAAAATTTTTTTATTTTTAATATCCATATATCTGGAGGTCAATGAGTAATCTTAATATTTTCAAACTTTTGAATACTCCTTTTGATAGATTTTTGAGGTGCACATTACTTCTATAGTATAAAGTTGCAACTTTATATAAACTTTTTCTTTCATAATCTAATATCATTACGATTATCTCAATGTTGTGTTGTGATATGAGACCAACCTTGACCCAATATCAAAATATTTTGTGCCCATCATCTCATCTATAGAGAAGTATTGAAGTTTGACCACCTCGTTCTCTATTTGTGGACAGTGTTCTTGGTGCTTGTAATATTAACCAAGAAGGGATCCAATGCATTTTCACCAACATGATCATAACCATAACCACAGACTAGCACTATAGATATTATTAGATGTCCAAATATTCTATGCTCCCACATGATCATGGGGTCCATAGCTCAATGGTAGAGCATTTGACTGCAAATCAAGAGGTCACCGGTTTGGCCCTGTATTTTTAACTGAGGTTCCTTCATTGTCAAAAAGAAAAAAAATTCTATGCTGTGCTGCCTTGTGGAAGCATAGACTCTGTTCACTCCCTTGGATAAAAACCGTGTTTTGCAGATGTATTAGTGCCCCAATTTTTAAATATGTTACCTCCACATACTATGGTTTGCAAACTTGAATGAACTGAAGGTCTATCTAAATTTCCAAAATGAGCTATAGATTAACATTACAAAAGGTCTATCTATCTCGCTACAAAATAGATAGTCAACAAGACTTACATCTTTCGTTTTACTTTTTTTTTTTTTTTCACTAGTGTTAGTATTTTTGCTTTGAAAAAATAGCATGTGCTATTTTAAAATAGTATCCTTTTAAACTGTCTCTAAAAAGCGTATTATTGTAAAAAGAGACATTGAAGAATGGAGAAGAAAAAGTCGTGTTTAAATACAGAATACCCTATCTTATTATGTCCGCATAATCAAAGAGAGAGAAGGCTCATATGGAGCATGTGAAGCTTGAAAGCGCATCATAGCTTATCAATGTCAGCAGATGAATCATGCATTAGGCCAAAGAATATGCATATGCTTTATGGTTCACTTTGAACCCAATTACATGCAATTGTAAGTGATGAGCAATTAATGACTATTAATTATTAGAAATGCATGATGTTTCTAATGCCCAAAATGAATAGCGCCAAGGTAGCAAAAGAATACGACACATGACTTGAAAAGTTACTCTCATTCTCTCTCTCTCTCTATCTCTGTCTCTCTCTCTTACATAGCATCTCATTTTTTCAAACATATTTTTTCTCCAAATGAAAGGCCACTCTGATGCTTGAGGATCTTCTTGTATGCATTGAACATGCAAAATAAGTGTTTGATCTTCCATTTTTAGGTATCATGAGGACAAATTGCTCATTGAAACTTATGCATTCTTATTCTTGTCAATTGGAAGCAAATATTATTGTACGATAATGATTCCGGAAAACATGAAGACTTCTAAGATTTTGCAAAATCATCCAGCAATTGATTTTCATTGCCCCCATTTCACTAACACCAAATATTGTCCAACACATGGATCTTTTGCTCCCCTCATCTCTCCCTTTCTCTCAAAATAAAAAGGAGTTATTCTTTCTTTCTAGTAGCTCAAAATTAAAAATTAGGCTAGAACACAATGTTGCTATTATGAACAAGTAACCAATTAAGCACAATCTAGATTCCTAGGAGGAGGAATGAACCTAAATGTGTACTAAATTTGGAATTTACTAAAGAGCAAACCAAATCACTTTGATTCATTTGATAAAAGCTAAAAACTCATTTTCTCAAAACTATTTTTTTTTTCTCCTAAGTCAACCCTCATATATAATTAAATCATAATTATCATCTGAGCTTTTCCCAACTACTTGGGGTTGGCTTCACAAATTATGGCTTGCCATTCTACTCTACCAAGGGCCATGACCTCAGTGAGGTCATAAGTCGTTATGTATTTTCTTACTACTTCCAAGCATATCTCTTTGGGCATATCCCTTGCTTTATGTGAGCCTTCTACTTGAACCAACTCTCACCTCCTAACTGATGTTATACTGGGTTTATGCTACACATCACCAACCCACCGAAGTCTACTTTCTCACATCTTATCACCTATTGGAGCCATAGCTAAGTTCTTTTGAATGTTCATTTCGACTTCTATCCCTTCTTGTCTTGCCACTCATCCATCTCTACATCCTCATCTCAACTATACTCATTATATGGTTATGTTGTTTCTTACATTCCTCCCCATAAAAGCAAAGTTGGGCTCACAATTGTGCTATAGAACTTCCCCTCCAACTTCTTTGGTACGTGACAACCGTACATAAAACTTCGGTTGCAAATCTCTACCTCACCCATCCAGCTCCAATTCCATTTGCGACATCTTCCTCAATCTCTTTGTTTTAGTCCAGCTAATTTGAAAACCTTTAGATTCTAGAGAATCCCTTCAAAGTTCTAACTTTGTGTTGACACCGCTTTAGGTCTCATCAGTTAAAGCTATGTCGTCCCAAACAACATGCACTATGGTACCTCATCTTGTAGGTTCCAAGTTAAGTTGTACATAACTAAGACAAAGAAGTATGGGCTCAATGTTTAGCTTTGATGTAGACTTATTGTCACTGAAAACTCACTTCTCTCCACTAGTTGTTCACGCAATACTTAGCTCTCTCTCTCGTACATATCTATCATCAAGTCAATATAGTATATGGAGACTCTTTTATTTTCCAATGCCTACCTAATTAAATCTTGATATACTCTACTATAAACTTTCTCTATATCAATAAAGATCATGTGGATGCCTTTTCCCTTTACCCTACACTTCTCAATCAGTTGTTTCAATAGAAAAATAGCCTAAATTGTTGACCACCTTGGCATAAAATCGAATTGGTTTCTTGATATACTCATTTTATACATTAGTTGTTGCTTAATCAGTCCCTCTCACAGCTTCATAGTATGGTTCATAAATTTGATATGTCGATACTTTGTACAATTTTGTATATTTCCTTTGTTCTTGTAAATGGATAACACAATTCTTTTTCTTCATTCGTCTGAAATTTCCTTTTCTTTCAACACCTTGTTGAACAACTTGGCTAGCCAATCAGTGCTGATCTCCACTGCACTTCCAATATCCTAAACCTATTGATATATCTATGCCCCGTCCCTCATTTATGTCAATGGTTCCTTCTACAGTTGTGTTTCCATTGTGTTCATCGTTTAATAATTTTTAAAAATTAACTCTCCACCTTTCGTTGACCTCTTCATCCTTCACCCAAACTTTTTGATCATCACTCTTAATGCATTCAATATGGTCTAGATTGCTACATTTTTATCTCTGATTTTTGCTAATTTGAAAACATCTTTGCCACATTTTTTTGTTCTCGGTTTATTGTATAAATTATCAAATGCCTTAAGTTTAGCCTTACTCATTATTTACTTAGTATTTTTCTTAGTATTTTTAGATTCTTCTCAGTTTTGATCATTTCTAGTTCATTGCCATGGTTTGTAACATGATTGTTTTTTGTTAATAGCTTTTTGAACCTCATCACTCCACCACCAAATTTCCTTATCGAACTTTGTTTTCCCTCTAGTTTTTCCTAAAATATCGTTTGCCACTTTCTTAATACAGCCAGCCATCTCATTTCACACAACATTGACCTTATCTTCAGAGTTTCATTTTCCTTCTTTAACTAATTTATTCTTAAATAAGTCTATTTTCTCATTTTTTAAATTGTACCACCTAGTTTTTAGACCCTTGTTAATTTCACCCCTTCTCTTCCATCTCTTTATGCAGACATCTATAACCATAAGCCTAAATGTTGTACAGCCAAACTCTCTCCTGGGATAACCTTACAGTCTTTATATGATGGTCGATATGTCTTCTTAACTAGGGAGAAGTCCATCTGGTTTTGGTATGATCTTATTTTATAGCTTATTGTTCAACTCGCTTTTCAAAATAAGTATTTATTATTACTAGGTTGTAGGCCATTGCAAAATCTAGAATAGCCTCAACCTGTGTTTTAAAAAAAGATCGGCACGGAATCTCCCTGGTCGACTCGGGAATCGGTCATCACGTGCCGATTCTCACAAAACATAGGAAAACGCCCATGGTTTGAGTTGAAACGACAATTTTGAAAAGTAAAACGTCGAGTTTCAGCAATAAAACGATAGGTCGCTACAATTAAAATGGGTGTGCTACAGTAAATCCTGTGCTTTGCCCATTTTTCACCAAAAAAACCTCTGGATCTGTAAAAATCTGTTGTCTTTTTATCAATAATGGAGGGAAATAAGTTTTTATGTATATAAAACATCGATTGGGGTTGAATCGAAACCAAAACAATGCATTGTTGTGATTTTTTTTTACTGAAATTTGGGGTTTTTTAACGGATTAGGGTTTTCCACCAAATCATGATTTTGGTGGCCATTCTTCATCGATTTGATCTATTGTTTTTGCTGAATGATCGTGGTAATACTGGATTTCATCAAAATCGAGTAATATGATTTGTTGTTTTGCATTTATTTTTTTTAAGAGATATTTATGGTCTTTTTTAGAGTCTAGTGTTTTGCTCAATAGCATTTGTGCAACCTAAGGTTGGCCGCTAGCTTGTTTTCTATAAGTTTTCCCTTCATTTAGTGGAATGAACATTTTCTATTTCTTGGTATTATTTCGTTACGGTTCTTTGATGTATCCTTATTTGTTGGAGCAGTTATGGTTTGGTTTACTATTGTTTAGATCATGCCTTGGTGTACAGTTAAGTTCTTTGTTACATGGACACTGTAGTTCCTAATAGTTTTATATTTGATAATTTCTTAGTTTCCCGTTGCTTTTTGTGTAACATCTTAGGGTTGTTTGGTTCGATGTCTTTGAATTTATAGCTTTTGAGTTATTGATTTTGTCTCTTTTTTTTTGTTTTGAATAATCTCATAGAACCTACTTGATCATAAGCCTTGCGATGAAATTTGTGGACTAATAAATTTGAATTATGTTGAAGATATTTCTCTCCTTGCATTCCAGTAATAGGGTATGCTTAATTTTTTTTGGAATTGGCTCACATGAAATAATAGGTGGTTTGAAGTTTATGTCATTCAATATCTAATGTTGGTAGGTTGATTTTAATTTTTTCCCATATTTCTTTGTGGCGTTTTGCAGACAAAAAACATGGTTATCATTATAATGGAAATATCTAAAGTTTGTCATGGTTATCATTAGATGGAAACACTTAAAGTTTGCCATTAGTGTGTATATGAGTCTCATTAAATACTTAAATTTTGTGAGATCTACGTTTTTGAATAATTATTTGTCATTTAAACATGTGTAATGGCTTTTGTCGATTTGGATAGTGCAATATTAGTACATGGTACTGTGGTAGCAAGTATTGCCATGCCGAAATGGGTTTGATCTAAAGAGATGATATACAGAATTTCAGGGAGAATTATTGTACAAGTTCCATATACAGTTTTTGGGGAATATTATCTCTTAAGTATCAGAAGACCTTGGAAGTCATACTTGTTTGAAAATTTGAAGCATAACTAAAAGTGAATGCATGAAACACCATTCTACAGATTAACTAATCCTTGAGACCTACCTAAAAGTTGTGTTTTATGTGATACTGTCCTGAATTATATCAACATCGATTCTTTTATTTTTATATTTTTTGAGAAAGATCTATTCGTTTATTATTGGACTTCTTTGATGATTAATCTTACAATGAATTTAATGGTTAACAAGTAGTTCATACAAGGAAAAAGGATCTAAATATTCACATATTAATGCAAAAAAATGAAAGTTAATAATGTAGTACCCCTATTTCTTATTGGATTCCTAAAAAAAATATTTATAATGATTTTTAGTAGTTTTTTGGATTTTATTTTATGGTTGGATCGGACCTATTCGGACGATTCACTGATGTGGATTGGTTTTTGGGGTACCCGATCCGGGGCACTGATCCATTTTTTAAACCCTTGGCCTCAATCATCTCATTTCTTTAGCAAGGTCATTCTCCATTTGGTATGTCTTAGACAAGTCCGTCTATGTCCTCCAAGAATTGTCTGTTAATCCTGTCCTCCAATCCTACTAGAGGTGCATAACCATTGATTACATTAAATATCTCTTCCCTTAATATAAGTTTAATTAATAGAAGTCTATCACATACTCTTTTGACATTAACTACTTTATCATTGAATCTTTGTCTACTATTAGATCTACGTCATTTTTATTATTATCATTTCTTATATACCAAAGTTTATACCCATCTATTTCCTTAGTTTTTTTTCCTTTCTACTTAATTTCTTGTAGACAAGCTATGCTTACTCTCCTTTGTCTTATTGTATCCACTAATTATATACTCTTACCTGTAAGCATTCATACATTTCATTTGGCTAGACGAATCCTATTCTCTTAGAATAGTTTCCTTATCAACGCTCATCAAGTGTGTTGTGGGAACCCTTGCCTATTTTTCACCACAACCGGGTGGCGCTACGACGGATCCCTTCTGAGAAACACATTAGCTGACCCTTGATTATTTCTCATTGTATCTAGGTTCCGTTACAACTCATCAATTACGAGGAACACCCAAGCATAAGCAAATAACATAGATACAAGATTCCTGAAATGGTAAAGTTTTATGTTGGCTACCTACTTAATACAACCCATCTCTATTACCCAGGCTTGAAACATATTTGTTTGAAGACATTTTTCAGCACCGTGGGTCTCCGATGCGAAATAAAAGAGAGAAGCCGGTCAATAAAGCTTGACAAACAGTGGAAATTTTGACAGTCTCATAATGGCCCCAGAACATGTCAAAATCTTCATAAAGACTCCAAAAAGCCTTATGTCAAGTTTCGTCGCATTCTGACATCTCTTAGGTAGTGCAGACTAAGAAATAGTTTCGACAGAATTAGCCTCTAGCGCCCTGAAACAGACCTCTATAAATGGAACCCTACTGTCGGAACATCAAATGGCTGTGGGACCACCAACATTGAATACGACATAGTTGAAAACCCTTAGGGGTCAAATTCCAGCTTAAATGGACACTCCAAGAAGAAGTTATGGGTAAAAGACCGAAACACGAGGAGTCACACACTATTCTCGTGTGGTCACCCTGCAAATAAACTCCATTAAAACACAATCACGAACAATGAACTTGCGATGTCCATATCTCCCTCATCCGAGATCGGATCATGCTCAAACTTATTGGAGCATGTTCGTCTAGTCAAAAGAGCATTTTTATATGTAGTATGTCCCGTGACGATGTCAGAGCAAGGAGAAAAGCTAGAGAGAATTTCGTGATTTGAAGAAACATGTTGCAGAAAATTAGTAGGACCTCCACTCACTCGAGCGGCCATATCACAGAGCCGGCGAGCCCGATTGACGTGACACTAGATGCATCACGTGTGTAAGATCTGTGGCTATCGTTGGTCCGAACCCCACGTGTGATGAACGGTCGAATTTCTCATAAGAACCAATTGAAGTCACTGCAGATTCCAGCAGCTAGAGTCCTAATTCCGACCAAAATTTCAAGATCAAATCTTCATTCGGGCACCAAATCACGTCACGTTCATTACAACACAATCGTGGTGACATGCTCAGTGCAATTTAGTAAGAAATCGAAGAAAAACATAAAGATGAAGACGCACTATAAATCAAAAGTTTTCAAGATCTATTCAGATTTCAAGTTACGTGATCATGCCTTTAAAGTGTGATTCGTGGCTTGAAATTATTATCAAAATGATCGTAACATCGAGCCTTGCGCGATGGCAATCATCTTTTGTTCATTCAGATGCCGGATCGTCAATAGATCGTCCGAGAAGAATCAAGAACCTCCCTAGTTCTCAGTAAGGACTGTTTTGAAATTTCCCCAATTGTTAGGCCGGGGCAGATCAGTCATTTTGCACCCTATTTTTTTATTTTTCTTATTTTAATAAGTTTTAATTATCCCTAATTACGGTTAGTTTTGGGTGATCCACCCACGTTTTAACCCTAGTCTGTAAATAGACGCTACCTCTCATTGTAAATGGATCTCTCTTTTGAACTCGCAGAGACTCTTTTGATTAATAAAAATTCCTTTCAAGAGCACAAGTTAGGTCATGTTTCTTCTTTAGAGAGAGAGAGAGAGGAGAGAGAAAGTTTGGAGCAGTACCCCTCTTACTTTCAAGGTATTTTCTCTCTCTTGCTTCTATCTCTGGTTTTCTTTTTCTCTCTTCTTCTCTCTCGTCTTGGTCTTCTCTGCTGAGTCTTTCTCAGAGGCCATGCCCAACAGTGGCGTGCATGGCGATGACAGCGCTGTGAGAGAGCTTCTTTCTCCCTCTCCTCGTTCGTCTCTTTTCCTCAACATGGTTCGTGCATGACGTTAGTTGTCATTGTGCGTAATGCCGTCTAAAGGAGCACACGGTGAGCCGGGCTGTTTTCAAGCAGTGGTCAGGCTCCTGTTTTGGTTCCAGGATTGGTGTCACAAGCAGCGATGTGCATCGCCGACCGCAAGCCATCTTACTTTCTTCTCATGGGTTACAGACAGCGCTGCTCATCGCCGTCTGCAGGTGTGTCTTCGGTGTCCTGCGTAAGCGCAGACAGTGATAGTCATCTCCATCCATGAACATGTTTTCAGTGTCTCGCACTTATTACAGATGGCGATGCCTATCGCCATCCACGAAGGGTTGTGGCGATGTTAATCACCGCCCATAGGATTCTCTTGTGCCCTGTGCCTATCGCAGACGGTGATCCCTATCACCGCCCGCGAAGGGTCGCAACGATGCCTATTGCCGTCCGTAGGCTTCTTTCATGCGCTCTGTACCTATCGCCGCCCGTGAAGGGTCGTGCCGCCTTCTTGGGTTGCCGACAGCGATGACTATCACAGTCTACAGTTCATTGCTCGCCCTTTCGCTGTGAGCAACAGTGTCCAGCACCATCTAGGGTCCATGATGCTGTTATTCCATGGCTGTGGACAACGATTCCTAACGCCATCGGGACTTGCCTTCTCCTTCTTTCACATCTTCTCTTTGCTCTCGTATCTTCTCTTCTCTTTTCTTCTCTTCTTGCTTGATTGAAGGATACACTCGGTATAGCACTACTATAGTAGTCTGGTTGCCGAGTACCACTGTTGTCATACTGGTCCAGAGTACCATGCCTATCTTACTGCCACACAAGATTAGAACAGTCATATTGGCCTTGGTTTTGAGTAGTATTGTTGTTGCGTCGGTCTGAGTTACCGTGCTCGTCTTGCTACAACTCTGAGTCTGTCACTGCACCGGTCCAGCTATCAGGCTAAGCTTGTCTCCTTGTCAAGTCATCTTCTCTTTTCTCCCCTTATCTGAATCCTCTTCTTCATCACACTAACTTCTCATCTTCTCTGCCATCTGAATGTGCACATCTGTGCATGGCCCAAGACAAGGGTGGGTTCCTCGATCCACTTGTCTTGCAAATTAACCATGTCAGTGCTTTGCAGAAAACAAGGAGATTACAGGTCAAGATAGTCGATTCCAAACCAGCTGAAGCAGCTGGGGGGGTTTCCGTCATCATCTAAGAGGGCACCCCGCACGAGTCAGTCTGGGTAAGTCACAGACCCAAGTGAGGTTGGTCCCCACCTCACATTTAAAATTCCTCTCTCACCAGTTAGGCACATGCCCTTGTTCTGTGAACAACATTCCCAAGAGAGCGTTCCTTGGTCCCGGGTCTTCCAAATTCGAGACACGTGTCATCCGATCACCTAGATACAGGGGGCGAGATCGAGGCATCCGACCAGTTTAGCGACTCCACTGGGGACTTGCTACCCCTTTGTCGGTTCGCTCTTGCTTGATTGGCATCACCTTTTATTTTCTGCACTACATTCCATGGCATCTAGGTTATTCAACCCGTTCATCCGAATTGGGGTTTTTCTCATCCCCGCATTCGTGACCGTCTCGAGGAAGCGAGCTTCTCAAGCCTTGTTCCCTACACTCCTTTTGAGTCAGGATTCACAGTCCGGCTTCCAGGTTCTTTCTTGGATTGGTGCCTGAAGGGACATGAATGTCCCTAACTCCCGACTTTCTAGTCTTAGCCCTTCGCATGTGTAGGACGTTTGCTACGACCCACAGCACACACCTTGCTACTGGCAAGTCCCTTGCCAGTCACATTGCTAAGGTACACCGAAAGGCTACCCTGTCCACTTTCGCGAAAGGCAAGCAGGTTGCCATCGCTTCTGAGGGTCGCCGCAAGGCCACTGCCCATACTCCTTGACCATCCCAAACCTCTATGCTTAGAGGCTCGACACATCGAGGAGGAGATCTTGGAGCCTCCACTTCTCGCACACATCTAAAGGCTCGTGGTTCGTTCACTTGAGCCACACCTCGGGGCAACTTTTAAGTTGCATTGAGCTCGCGTTCAAGGCTAGGCCTTCTAGGGCCGAACCCTACACACACCATGCATCTGCATCCCATAGCTCGGGGCAACGCCAGTTCTATGCCAGCTCGAGCACACGGGGGTCGACCACTTCGTCCTACCTCTCAGCACACACAGCTTCACTTTGTGAGAGATAAGCTCCTACCCGGTCCCTCACAGACATGAGCTCGTAGATCTCAGCCTCTTAAGGCCAAACCAGCTGACCAAGACCGGGCTGACCCCGAAGTAACCTGGAAGACTGCTTCCAAAGGTGCACACTCACCAGCTTCACAGGTTCCTCCTCGATCCTGACTCAGGCAAAATCGTGAGCAAGTTTCTTCTTCTGTTACCCTTCTTGTGACAGGCAAACACCTCGAGACCTTGTACTCAAAGGTTGTCCTTAAGAGTACCATCTTGAGTCAGCCACCTCAGGTTAGCCATGCACCAGGACCTCACAAGGGAATTCGAGGCAAAGGCGTGATGGCAAATAGAAGCCTACAGGCTCCAAGGCAGTAACCCAGATTGCCCTCTATCCTTGGACCTCACTCTCTGCTACAGATGATGGACACAGCCCTCGCATGCTCAAGACAGACGGGCAGTCCAGATCCCAAGATCAACTCTGGAGTGAAGTTTATTACAACCTCAAGATCAAGCAGAAGAGAGGCCCGCAACTCATGACTAAAAAGACCCCTAAGGTAATTGAGGTTACCACTCTTCACGACCTCCTGCCTCACAGTCCCTTTTTCCCTCTTCGAATTCCAGAACCTGAGCAAGAAGTCCAAGAGTATTGCTTGGTGATTACCGTCTCAGGAAAAGACCGAGCTGCCAAGAAATCACGGTTCTAAGACCATCAAGAACCGGTCCTCACACTGTCGGTGTACAAGACTCGAGTCTAATCGGGGCATGCTAAGCCCCTACAGGCCGACTTGCCGCGTACGATTCGTCAACCACAGCAGGCCACTACTCCACCTGGCTCCCTCCAGAAGAAATAGTCAGTGTCATGGTGATCAACCAGCCGGGATGCCCAAGAATATTGAATGAACATGTTCTAAGTGATGATGCAGTCCATTCTCGAAAAGATGGATCACCTCGAGGCCTCCAATCCCCTTTTTTCTCAACATGAGGCCAACTCCCCACCTGGTGAGGACACGGTTCCTTGGCACACTCCCTCATCGGCCTCCCAAGACAGCTCTGCTCCCCGCATGGTTTCTCAAGCAGATATAGATGCCATGATGACCCACAGTCTCAAGAGTAAGATCTCAGGCATACAATGGGAGCCGCTTTACCAAAAGCCTTACCCCTCGTATATTGGTCAGGTGTCGTTGCCCTCAGACTATCAAAAAGGGAAGCTCTCCTTGTTCAATGGTACTACATCCCCTCACCAGCATATCGCTCTTGTCGAGAGACGGCAGCTGACGGGTGACTCCTCCTTCGTTAGTTCGTCGAGACTCTCGAAGGGCCACCCTTCTAGTGGTACGCTCGGTTGCCTCCAATCTCCGTACACACATGGCAGGAAATGGAGCAATTGTTTTACCAGCCCTTTTATGAAGTCCAGAGAAACATGGAAACCATCGAGCTCCTCACTCTGACTTAACAGCCTGGTGAGCCAGTCAATAAGTTCATCGCTCGATGGAGAGAGATGGCAACCTATCATACAACTCCCATGATTGAAAGACAAACAGTTCAGACCTGCATACGAAATATACTGCCCGAGATTGCCCTACATGTTGAGGCCTCCAATCCCCCCTCCATGTTAGAGCTCATCTCTAAAGTGGTTCGTATAGAAGGTCTGTCCAAGCACCATGGTGGATCTCACCAGCAGCCCTCTAGCTCGAGAAATAGTCAGGGCAATGGTAATTCTCGCTTCAATAATCGGGGCAACTAGCAAAAAGGGGTGATTAGTGCAACTGTCACCGAGACTGACACTAAGAAAGCCACCCCTCAAACCTTGGACCTCTCCAAAGGGGTAGTCACAACCAAGGCACACACACCTCAGGTAGGATGCATGCAGCAGCAATCCTATAACAAGGTCTCGCCCCCTAACAATATAAATCGAAGTGACTACTGGATCCAGCACCAGAATAAGGTCTACCCCTTCGAGAAGGAATGTGTTCATGCACTGCTTCGATTACTACTAGAGAAAAACATGATCTAGCTACTAGAGGTCAAATCCCCAGATCAGGCTAGACAGGAAACACATGAAAGATACTGTGCATATCATAGGAAAGTAAGCCACCCCACTCAAGAATGCTATACGCTCAAAGACATTATGGAAGCCCTTATTAACAAGGGCCGGATAAAGCTCGAAGAGCTAAAGAAAGTATTCAAGGCAACTGAGGCATCCCACGTAGTGACAATCCAAGAGGATGATAAAGCACCTACCGTCCTCCATGCAATCTTCTCCGCAATGCTCGAAGAAGGTCTCATCACGTTAAAGCCAATAAGGTAGCCCAAGATCCTGCCTCCAGGAACTAAGAACCTCAGGTGTCTGTATCATCTAATACTAGGCCATGACCTGAGAAAATGCACTGACTTCCACAAGCTCTTGGCAAAGAAGATGCAGCAGCACCAAGAAGTTCATAGTAACCCAGAAGGACACCCGCAAGTCCCTGTTCCACTAGTACAAGACCTCTTGCCAAAACCCCAAGAAAGTGTGCTAGACCACCCTCTGCAGACCCTCTTCGAGGCGATGCTCCAACATGGTCTCGTCACTCCCAAATCCGCTAGGCAACCTAGGCGCCTTGCCCAGGGTACGAAAAATCTCTGGTGCCCATATCACCAGGAATGGGGCCATGAGTTGAGGGAATGCTTTGGGTTCGAAGCTGTAGTTGCGTAGAAGGTACAGAGAGGCCACATTGTTTGTGTCGTTCTTCAAGAATGCTTTCAAGCCAACGCTCCCGTCTGAGAGGAAATCCCACTACAGGTTCCCTATGAGCCTACACTAGACCCTTCAGAGCCCTTGACTTCTCAGCCTTGGGAAGTCTACCGTGGATGAAGTAGGCTCAAGTCCCTGAAGTGTGAGGCAGTTCGTGAAGTCAAGGCTACTCATCAGCCCGATAGGACGAACCAAACAGCTCCCAAGGGATCCAGAAGGAGACGAGCAACTAAGTCCATTCTTCAGCCACCAGTCGAGGAAGAATTTCTAAAGCCCCTTCCTCCACTGCCGATCTTACAGGACTTCATCCCATGCACAACTCGGCTTATCCCTTTGTTCAATATAGGTGACGACGTTAAAAGCACTCCGCAACGATCAGAGACGAGGCAAGACCTAAAATACCCCATGCACATGTCCAATTCTAGTGACGACGTAAGAAGCTGCCTAGAATACGCTAACTCTGCTTCTTCTTCTTCTCATCCCTCTTCTCTATCTCTTTCACATGTGCAGTTCGGTAGTGCCCAGACTTCGACACTCTAAACAGAGAGCTCGAAGGCACGACCATCAGTAGGTCACACTGGAGGCGCCTAAGAAAGATGCTGGCCCAAGAGGCTGGATTCTTGACAGTCGCTGATGCCTTGGAAACCCAAGCTGAGACTGAGCCATCTTCATGCTCCTGTTCCAAGGAGGCCTCAAATATGGTGCATATCTCGGAAGTAGCATTCAGTACAAGGCAAATGAGCCAAATATCATGGAAGAAGCTATAGTCCACACCTCAGAAGCTCAAGGCCCTCAAGTTTCCTGATCCTTCACTTTTCCCCAAATGTCAACCTCAAAACCTCCACATCCTTAATACAAATCCCTATTACTTCCCCATCAGCCCAGACCGCACCGGCCGAACAACAAAGTCAGCCAGTGTCACAAACTAAAACTCAACCAAAATCTTGCTCCTAAACCTACCCTACCACCTAAACCACTAACAGGATCAGGAGCGCAGAAGGCTGATGAGGATAAGGTGAAATATGACGTAGTTGGGCATTTGAAAAAGCTTCCAGCCCTTCTAAGTATCTATGACACCCTTATGTTGTCTAGAGACTACCGTGTGGCCCTGGTTCAAGTCCTTTCTATCCCAGAGGTGTACGAGAGTGCGGTGGAGCCTATTAAGGTGGACCCAGCCATCTTGAGCAAGTGCTTGGTGATCACCTTTTTTGAACATGACCTTCAGTTGGGAGGAAAATTTCACAATCACCCCCTCTTTGTGAATGATGAGTTACATGCCTACCCTATCAACTGGATTATGTTGGATGGAGGGTCAATAGTCAACCTAATCCCCAGAAGGATCCTCACCCGATTGGGATTAGGATCTGGCGACCTCACTCCTACCCACATCACCGTGCAAGGTTCAATCAATCAGGAGAAAAGCCGACTGGGACAGTTCGTCTTCGCTTCAAGATCGGTGACCTAAACGATTACGTTCAGTTTCATGTAATTGACATCGATACATCTTACAATGTTCTGCTCGGCCGCCCTTAGCTTCACGATCAGGGGGTGGTTCCTTCCACGCTCCACCAATGCTTCAAGTACAGTTGAGATGGGAGACAACACATGGTTTATACTGATAAAAGATTGTTCCCTGTAGCCAAGACTGACTATGCTGATGCTAAGTTATATTTCACGGATCTTCTAGCACCAGAAAGCTTAAATGATGATGATTAGAAACTTGTGAACGAGATAGAACCCTTGTCTCATGATGATGTCGAAGACCTTAGGCGAATGATTACGGACATATTCAAAGAGGAGAAAAGACAAGGCAGGATCCTCCCCTTGACTTCTATTTAACCAGGTATACCTTGCCACATCTTTGAGGTCATGGTGTCATCCCCTGAAGATGAAGCTTCCCCCTCTACCTCCACTTCTAACTCGCCAGAACAAAATAACGAGCTAGAAGCAACTCCTGAGGCTGAGAAAGCCCTACAGGTAGACCTTCTAGCACCGAGGGTCGCCTACACGCCGGACCAGCAAAAAGTCCTGCATGTCCCCATTGCTCTCTTAGAAGCAGAACTGGCATACCAACCATCAAGGAAGGTACTCCAAATCCCATCCTCCTTGAACAAGAAGATCACCAGTAGCCAAAAGAAGGTCTTACACTTCTTATATGCTCTCGGAGAAGGACAAGTAGACAAGAGTCAGCCCTCTGGCTCTCAGGAACAAGACCCCATGGTAGAGCTGAGAAGTGAGGTCCATAACCTTCAGAATCAGCTGGAGGTTATGCACGTCGCTTCAAAGCACTTAAAGGAGTTTGTCCCTGAGACCAAGCTCAAGAGAAATGCACGTCGAAGCGAAGCCAAAGCTCCCCCAGATTGGAGTATTTACAGCAAACAGGCTCACCAAATTATGAGAAACATGAATTATAAGCCCTTGTTTAATCAGACATTAAGGAGTGAGGAAGCAACTGCTCCACCTTTCAAGGTCATTGAAGCCACAACAAGCTGTCATAAGACAAAAGCAAGGAGTGGGCTATTCTTTTTCGTCACACACTCTGAAAGGGCAGAAGTAATGAAAAACAAGGGAAAGAGTAAAGACACACATTACACAGAGAAGAAATGGCATTTCATTTCTGAAATAGGGGAATTACAAGTGTTCATATACAATAAAGAAAAGAGAAAAAAAATGCACTATAAAAAACGGTCAATGATATCATTGACCTTTCCCCTGCACTCTTCAGCCGATGCCTTCACCTACAAGATGTCTCCCCTCAGTTCGGCCACCAGCCCAGCCTCATGCTCCACTAAGGACAACTTTTCACCTAAGGAGTATTCGAGGTCAAACAGTTTCTCGTCTAGCTCGTTATCCTCAGCCTCCCAAGCTGCTGTCTCCTTCTCCAACTTTTCAAGTTCCCGCACCCACTTGGCTATTTTTGCCTTCAGGGTCATTACCTTGATGTGGCGTGTTATGCCTCCTCAGCAAGGGCGAACCTATGAGAGACAATGGCCTAACCGTGTTGCAGTCTCTTCCTCTTGTAGAGCTTTTACCCTCCATCCCTCCAACTCATTCATAATACTATCAAATTAGGGGATGGCCTCAAGTGTGCCTTTTAGGGTAAGCTGCTTCAGTTGCGTGAGCGCATCGCCAAGCTGGGCTAGGGGTAGCTCCTTCAGCTTTTGAAAGCTAACCCGAAGCATCTCCCTGATAATTCCAAGCATTCCACTGAGGATGGGTCTAGGCAGCAGAGCAGGTGTAGCTACAACAAGAGAATTGTAAGGACCAAAGTATCCCGGCCACAATATTGCACATGGCGGTAAGAATCTGTTAAGAAAGGGGCCAACGTCGTCCGGGGGTGAAGGGACTAGCACCAACTGTGAAGGGACCAGCACCGGCTGTGAAGTGACTAGCACCGACTGTGAAGGGACCAGCGCCTGCTGTGAAGTGACTAGAGCCGGTTGTGAAGGGACCAGCGCCGACTGTGAAGAGACCAGCGTCAGTTGTGAAGAAGAGAGGGACCAGCGCCGGCTGTGAAGTGACCAGCGCCAGCTGTGAAGGGACCAACGCCAACTATGAATGGACCATCGTCGGCTATGAAGAAGAGATGGAACAGCACCGGCTGTGAAGAAGAAGAGATAGACCAACGCCGGTTATGTTTCGCCGTGCGAATAACACCAGCTGTGTTCCTGACATGCATGGATTATGGGTGCCACCTGTTGAGCACATATTGTTTTGACTGCCACTTGTCCAACCCTGGTGCCACTTAGACAGCCATCCCAGCCTCATGTGTACTTAAGTCTTCCCTCTCACCCACGCCATTCATTCTCCCCTCATTTCTTCTCTCTCTAAGGCAGAAGTTTGGAGAAGCTGTTGTGGGAGGCAGCTATTGTAGGAATAAAAAGAGGGCAATGAAAGAAGGTTTGGGGAAGGCACTTTAGCTGTTAACGTAAGTGGATTCATCACCATTGCATCATAGTCATAAGGTTACATGAATTTTAGGCTTAGGGGATGAGCAATGAAAGTGTATGTGATGTGGTGGTTCCTTATGCCTTGTTCACGAAAATTTGGGGTTTTTGTTTAATGATGAATATGAATGCTGAAAGTGAATATATGATTTATAAATTCTATATGAAATGCATGTTTATTTGTGTGCACTGTGAGAGGATATTTGTTATCATGTTCTTCACCATGAGATAGAGGTTATGGAACATATTCTTGAGGTATGTGTGACATTACTGGAAATTCCAGGAGTATATATGTTTTTGTAAGGGGCTTTTGAACAACCAAACAAGGTCTGATTGGCCTCAAATCACCACCATTGTAAAGATATGCAAGTCTAGTCAAATCTTAATGTTTACTCACTGTTGAAATTATTTATAAAAATGAAGCAATGTTTCAAAATGTATGTATAGGTCACTGTTGATTGTTTTTCTTAGATTTTCCACTAACACTGCTGTGGTTACTGAATTTAACTAACCAAACGATGTCCATTTCCTGTCAAGCGATAACCATTTAAAAGATCCTTGAGTGAGTACAAATTTACATGTAAAAATTATTTTGAAATTATTCTTAGATTGAAAGTTATGCTTTATTTTATGAAGATAGGTCACTGTAGACAATTTAACTCATAATTATCACCTTGTTTAGCACGGACCTTTGAACAACCAAATGGAGTCCAAATTTTTTCCAATTGGCCTTGTTAGAAATATTTATCTTTTGATTTAAACGTTTATTTTGAGATTACCTCAAAATACTTCATGATTTCAGAATTATAGTGATACAAAGCAGTGCATGTCAATGTTCCATGTACACCCCCCCCCCCTCGCAAATTCCTTGAACATCTAAGAGGTCAAATGAGGTTCAAATGGTATTCAAACCACCCCCATTTGAAAGATGAGTGTGTCTAGTATAAAATTACTTTTTGGAATAGTCTTCAAATTCAAAATGGACCAGAGGTTACGACCAAAATTGTGAGTGCACGTCCTATAATTGCAGGAAATTGGGCTGTAATGCTTAACTGTGATACTGCTACTATTACTATGATATTGATATTGTAATTGTTACTGTGATATTGATATGGTTACTGTGACACCGCTACTGTTATTGTGAAACTGTTACTGTCACTGTGATACTGCCACTATTACTGTGATACTGCTACTGTTACTGTGATATTGGAAGTAGGATAATACGATACTGACCACTACGCAATGGGGCACCCATTAGTAGTGGGCACTACTATTCTGATGAAACATTGATACTGTAAGCCTTTTGTTCCTGACCACTACGCAATGGGGCACCCATTGGTGGTGGGGACTGTTATTATGTGATACATTGTGGGTCTGCTATACTGTGATATACTATGAGATTGACCACTACGCAATAGGGAACCCATTGGTATTGGTACCGTTATACTAAGGAAAACATTGTGTAACTGGCAACTGTGATTTATGACTATACTGTGATATACTGTGACTGACCACTACTCAATGGTTCACCAATTGGTAGTTGGATACAGGATGCCAACAACTGTTGACTGTCCCTCGACCCCAATGATAGGACTGGGGTTAGGAAGTTAAACTGAGAGATTGGGTGGGTCGCACCCCGCAATTGTTATTGGCACTGTTGGTAGTGTAACGCTCACTCGTTGGAAGGGCACATGAGAGGGTCGTGTCTTGCTAGGCCTCTGCCTATCAAATATCCTATAACGCGCTAGGTACGTGTGTGTGTGTGTGTGAGAGAGGGTATTACGAAGTGGAGCACCCACTTGTCATTGTCCTCCCTCCTGAATGAAGGTAGAGATTTCAGTCAGTAGGATTGGCTTAGCCTGAGCAATAGAACTTCTACTTCAGGAGTAGGACTCTCTAGTTTCTATAACTATGATTTGTTAACCTTTTTGTTTTGCCTAAAATAAATTAATTTGTGACTTATACTATGTGTATTGAACTGTCTTTCTTATTATACTGTTAGAATACTGAAAGGCATTATAGAGGGCTTCCCCTTGATATTATGTGAATAAGTGTGCACTGCTTACTGCTACCAATGTTATAATAATTGAGATTCAATGGTGTAGATCTGCTTATAGGGCTGTTAGCTCATTCCGTCTTATTTGCATGACTATAGAGAGAAAGTTTAATCTCTAAACTGAAGGTAGATAATTGCATTGTGCTTGGGTGATTGAAGCTTGGGGTCTAAAGAGCCATCTTTCAGAGTTTCCTATAGTATGTTTTTTGTGATCTTACCACTGTATTGGTTACTTTACACTGTGTATTTTTGGGCCATTAGTGCCTTGAAGAAATTGTAAGAAATTTTGGATACCTAATGAATGGAAATGGCTCTTGATTCCATGTTTTCATGCGATTGAGCCACTCCCACCTGAGTGGCATTCATCACCTTCGATTGTGGTCCCGGACCCTGCCGCCGCCCACTCATATGCTTTAGGGTGACAATTTATGGTATCAGAGTAGCCAAGAAAGGAGTCTTGGCCTAAGAAGTCTTAGGAGTGTCTGTAGGACTGTTCTTTGATAGGCTAGTGACTGGATGTTTGTGTTTTAGGTTGAAGATGTCGAGGACCCATGCTAACAACGCGAGTTCAAGCAATAAGAACACCGATGCCCTCAGTGAATTCTTCAGAACCCTGAGGGCTATGACATAAATAATTGGAGATTCTATGCCGGACCCGTCTACCCCGGTCCCTGACTAGAGTAATAGCAGTTTGATATAAAGGTTCGGGAGACTGGCACCTCCAAACTTTGTGGGGCATGGGGGAGTAGAGAAGGCTGAGAGATGGAGAAGACAAATAGAAAAGATATTTGAAGTTTTAAATTGTACAGACGAGCAAAAGGTTAGGCTGAGTACGTTTATGCTTGAAGGAGAAGCTGAACACTGGTGGAGCTCAGTAAAGCAGTCGCAAGAAAGGTCAGGAATTTTTACTACTTGGGAGAATTTCCTGGAAGTATTTTATGAGAAGTATTTTCTCGACTATGTAAGGAAAATGAAAGAGGTAGAATTTATAGAGCTACAACAGGGAAAGATGTCCATAGAGCAATATGCGGCAAAATTTGCTAAACTCTCTAGATATGCGCCACATATTATTAACTCAGAGGTGCGAAAGGCTAGCAAGTGGGGCCTTCGGCCCGTTATAACGGGAATAATTATTTCAGAAAACCTAAAGACCTTCTCCCCGCTGGTGAACCTAACCCTAAAGATAGAGAGAGATTGTGAAGACTTTCGAGCTAGAAGAGAAGGAAGATTGGGTGACGCACAACCTGGAAGTTTTACGAAGAAAGTGCGATTGCCTCCCAGGAAAGAGTTGAAGGGGAGAAATTATCAAGGTGGCGTCAAGATTTCAATGGCCTTTTCAAATGATGTAAGGATCAATCGACACCCAGTTTTCCCTTACTGTGGTCTAAGTAATCATATAGCAGCTGAGTGCTTCAGGAAGACTATGGCCTGCTTCTGCTGTGGCAAGCCAGACCATCTTGTAAAAGACTGCCCCGTCTAAGGATCAGAGGACCGACTGAGGGCTCAAGGACGGGTGTTCACCCTGACAGAGCAAGAAACCAAGGCGTCAACCTCTGTTATCTGAGGTATGCTTTCTGTATGTGGAATTGAAGTAAGAGTTTTCATTAATCCTAGACCTTCCCATTCATTTATTGCATCACACTTTGCATGTCACCTAAATGTTAAGCTTACACAATTGACTGGACTCTGGTAGTATGTACACCTTTGAGAGAATCAATAGAAATTGATATAGTGTATAGATAGTGTGGGGTTGTGATTGGAGGGCATATGTTACATATAGACTTGGTACTCCTAGATGTCTAAGACTTTGACATTATTTTGAGCATGGATTGGTTGTCCACCCACTATGCCACAGTGAACTGTTTTGATAAGACTGTAACCCTTAGACGCCCGGGCCAACCTGAACTGAATTTTAAGGGCATCAATTATGTTTCTCCTTTACACACCATCTCAGCCCTTTGGCTTTTTGCGTGTTAGCCAAAAGATGTGTGGGATACTTGGCTTATGTAGTGAAAAACCAGAATGTTCGGTCTGAATTGGAAGAGATACCAGTGGTGAGAGAATATCCAGAGGTCTTCTCAGAAGAGTTAACTTCTCTGCCCCTAGTTAAGGAGATTGAATTTGAAATAAAGGTGGCCCATGGTACTACTCCTATATCTAAAGCCACTTATAGGATGGCCCCAGTTGAGTTAAAGGAATTGAAGAAGCAATTACATGAATTGTTGGACAAGGGGTTAATCTGACCTAGCGTATCACCATGGGGCGCACTGGTTTTGTTTGTTAAGAAGAAAGATGGAACCTTGAGACTATGCATTAATTATAGATAGCTGAATCAGGTCACAGTGAAGAATAAATACCCATTGCCCAAAATTGATGACCTATTTAGCCAACTACAAGGGGCCCAAGTATTTTCTAAGATTGACCTCCAGTCAGGTTACCATCAGTTGCGGGTTAAGGAATAGGATATCTCCAAAACCGCTTTCAAGACCCGTTTTGGCCATTACGAGTTCTTAGTCATGCCTTTTGGGTTAACAAATGCCTCGACCATCTTTATGGATCTGATGAACAGAGTTTTTAAACCCTATATGGATAACTTTAGTGGTCTTTATAGATGATATTTTGGTATATTCCAGTAATCAAGAAGAGCATGAACAAAATTTAAGAATGGTCCTCCAAACCCTAAGAACTAAGAAGTTTTATGTCAAGCTGAGTAAGAGTGAGTTGTGGCTCCCAAGCGTGGCTTTCCTTGGGCATATTGTTTCCAAAGATGGCAGCTGATCCTTGTAAGATTGAGGCTGTGCTTAAGTGGGAACGACCAACGAATGTATTTGAAGTCCGTAGTTTCCTGGCACTGGTAGGGTATTGTAGACGTTTTGTGGAGGGGTTCTTGAAGAGAGCACTTCCCCTGACGTGCCTGACCCAAAAAGAAGTCAAATTTGAATGGTCTGATAATTGCGAGAGAATTTTTCAGGAACTGAAGAAAAGACTGACTACAACCCCAATACTAACCTTGCCTGAGGGGAATGAAGATTTTATAGTTTACACGGATGCCTCACACAAAGGGCTTGGGTGTGTACTGATGCAACATGGAAATGTTATAGCCTAAGCCTCCAGGCAGTTAAAACCGTATGAACAAAACTATGCCACTCATGATTTAGAGTTAGTAGATATGGTTTTCGCCCTAAATATTTGGAGGCATTATCTGTATGGGGTCCAATTTAAGGTATTCACTGACCATAAAAGCCTTAAGTACTTGTTTTCTCATAAAGAATTGAACATGAGACAAAGAAGGTGGATGGACTTGCTCAATGATTACTATTGTACCATCAATTACCACCTGGGTAAGACCAACGTCATGACAGATGCCTTAAGTAGGAAGCCTATGGTATCGATGGCTCAACTGATGGTCCGAGAGATGAAACTACTAGAAGATACAGTAGAATGGCACCCATCTCTGCCCCTTGAGGATGCAAAAGGAATAATTTCATGTATAAGAGTAGAGCCCCATCTCTTTCAGCAAATCTGAGTAACACAAAAAGAAGATCCTCAATTCATGGCAATTTTTGAGGAACTAAAGACAGAAGGTAAGCAGGATTTTGCTTTGGGCAGTGATGAAATGTTAAGGTTTAAAGGTCGGTTTGTGTCTCTAACAATGAGAAAGTAAAGTGGGCTATCTTGGAAGAAACACACCACTCCCGTTATACAGTGCACCCTGGAAGCATGAAAATGTATCAAGATCTAAAAAGGGTCTTTTGGTGGATTAATATGAAGAGAGATGTAGCGCAGTTTGTTTCTAAGTGTATGACATGTCAACAAGTGATAGCTGAACATAAGAAACCTGCTGGGCAGTTATAGCCCTTACCAGTGCCAGAATGGAAATGGGAGCACATAATTATGGATTTTGTGTCGGGTTTGCCTAGATTAGGTTTGGGGCATGATAGTATTTGAATCATTGTGGATCGACTCTCTAAAGTCGCTCATTTCTTGTCGAATTGCACTACTTACACCCTGGACAAGTTGGCTCAGGTATACATCAAGGAGATAGTAAGACTGCATGGGGTGTCTGTTAGTATTGTGTTTGACAGGGACTCTAAATTTACTTCAAGGTTTTGGAACAGTCTGTAGTCAGCTTTGGCGACCAAACTCGCTTTCAGTACAGCTTTCCACCCTCAAACTGATGGACAATCAGAAAAAGCCATTCAGACCTTAGAAGATATGCTGAGGGTCTGTGTCGCAGACTTTAAAGGAAATTAGGATAATCGTTTGCCTTTAATAGAATTTGCTTATAACAACAGTTTCCAGGTAAGTATCTAGATGGTGCCTTTTGAGGCATTATATGGGAGAAAGTGCAGATCGCCTATATGTTGGGACGAGGTCGGTGAAAGGAGACTGTTAGGCCAGAGATTGTTCAAATAACCTCAGAAACGATCACTCTAATTTGAGAAAGACTTTAAACAGCTCAAAGTCGGCAGAAGACTTATGCCGACAATAGGAGATAGGATCTTGAGTTTGAAGTGGGTGGTCGAGTCTTTATGAAAGTATCACCAATTAAGGGCATAATGAGATTTGGCAAAAAGGGGAAACTGAGTCCATGATTTAGTGGATCCTTTGAGATTTTATAAAGGATTGAAGTCGCGACACATAGATTGACCCTACCGCCCGAGTTGGCCAATATTCATGATGTATTTCATGTGTCACTATTGAGAAAGTATCAACTTGATCCGTCCCACATTTTGAAGTATGAGAGGATCCCGGTTAGTGAAGATTTTACTTATGTTGAATAGTCAATTGAGATAATATACAAAAGAATTCAAGTGTTATGCAATAAAGAGATTCCCCTAGTTCGGGTTTTATGACAGTATCATTCGATAGAAGAATCAATGTGGGAACGAGAAGATGAGATCCAAGATAAATACCCCCATTTATTCAATTAGTTGAGTTAACGATTTTGAGGAGAAAATATTTTTAGGGGAGATCATGTAAGGACCAAAGATTCCCAGCCACAGTATTGCACACGGCGGTAGGAATTTGTTAAGAAAGGGGGCAACATCGTCTATGTTTGAAGGGACCTGCGTTGGCTATGAAGGGACCAGCACTGACTGTGAAGTGACTAGCGTCGACTGTGAAGGGACCAGCGTCGGCTGTGAAGTGACTAGCATCGGTTGCGAAGGGACCATCACCGGTTGTAAAGAGACTGGCGCCGGCTGTGAAGAAGAGAGGGATCAGTGCAGGCTGTGAAGAAGAGAGGGACCAGTGTCGGTTGTGAAGTGACCAGCGCCGGCTATGAAGGGACCAGTGCGAGCTGTGAAGAGACCAGCGCCGACTGTGAAGAGACCAGCCGGATGTGAAGAAGAGATGGACCAGTGCCGGCTGTGAAGAAGAAGAGATGGACCAGCGCCGGCTGTGTTTCACCGTGTGTGTACTGCTAACTGTGTAGCGTCAGATGTGTTCCTGACATCATAATCCACCTGTTGAGTGCATGTTGTTTTGACTACCACTTGTCTAGGCCTAGCGCCACTTGGACAGCCACCCCAACCTCATGTGTACTTAAGGCTTCCCTCTCACCCAAGCCATTCATTCTCCCCTCATTTCTTCTCTCTCTAAGGTAGAAGTTTGGGGAAGGCACTTTTGTTGTTAACATAAGTGGATTCATCACCATTGCATCATAGTCATAAGGATACATGAATTTTATGCTTAGGGGATAGCAATCAAAGTGTATGTGATGTGGTGGTTCCTTATGCCTTGTTCACCGAAATTTGGGGCTTTTGTTTTATGATGAATGTGGATGCTGAAAATGTATATATGATTCATAAATTCTGTATGAAATGTATTTTTATGTGTGTGCATTGTGAGAGGATAGTTGTTATCATGTTCTTCACCATGAGATCGAAGTTATGGAACCTAGTCTTGCAGTATGTGTTCGATTACTATGAAATTCCAGGACTATACATGTTTTTATAGGGGTTTTTGAACAACCAAACGAGGTCTGATTGGCCTCAAATCACCGCCATTGGAAAGATATGCAAGTCTCTAGTAAAATGTTCATGTTTTCCAGTGTTGAAATTCTTTATAAAAATGAAGCAATGTTTCAAATGTACGTATAGGTCATGGTTGGTTGTTTTTCCTAGATTTTCCACTAACACTGTTGTGGTTACTGAATTTAACTAACCAAACGATGTCCATTTCCTGTTAAACCACAACCCTTGAGTGGGTAAAAATTGCATGTAGAAATTACTTTGAAATTCCTCTTAAATTGAAAGTTATGCTTTATTTTATGAAAATAGGTCATTGTGGATGGTTTTGATAAAACTCAGAATTATCACCTTGTTTGGCATGGACCTTGGAAGAACTAAATGGAGTCCAAATGTTTTCAAATTGGCCTTGTTCGAAAGATTTATGTCTTGGTTTAAACTTTAATTTGAGATTGCCTCAAAATACTTCATGGTTTGAAAATTATAGTGTTACGAAGCAGAGATGTCGTTGTTCCATGTACATAGTAGGGTACAGTTAGTAAACCTCTCCCCCCCTGCCAATTTCCTTGAACCTCAAGGAGGCCAAATGGGCTTCAAATGGTCTTCAAACCACCCCCATTTGAAAGATGGGTGTGTCTAGTATAAAATTGGTTTTTGGAACTATCTTTAAATTCCAAATGAACCAGCGGTTACAACCCAAATTATTAGTGCACGTCGTTGCCTATAATTGCAGGAAAATGGGTTGTAATGCTTAACTGTGGTACTGCTACTGTTACTGTGATATTGCTAATGTTACTGTGATACTACCACTGTTACTATGATACTGCTACTGTTACTGTTACTGTGATATTGCTACTGTTACTGTGATACTGCCACTATTACTGTGATACCGCTACTGCTACTGTTACTGTGATACCACCACTATTATTGTGATACTGCTACTGTTACTGTGATATTGGAAGCATGATAATAAGATACTGATCACTATGCAATGGGGCAACCATTGGTAGTGGGTACTACTATACTGTTGAAACACTGATACCGTAAGCCTTTTATGCATGACCACTACGCGATGGGGCACTCATTGGTAGTGGGGACTGTTATTGTGTGATACATTGTGGGACTGCTATATTGTGATATACTATGAGATTGACCACTATGCAATGGTACACCCATTCGTAGTGACATCGTTATACTGAGGAAAACACTGTGTAATTGGCAACTGTAATCTATGACTATATTGTGATATACTCTGTGTGTGTGTGTGAGTGTGTGTGTGTGTGTGTGTGTGTGTGAGGGCATTACGAAGTGGGGCACCCACTTGTAATTGTCCTCCCTTCTGAAGGAGGGTAGAGATTTCCGACGGCAGGATTGGCTTGGCCTGAGCAATGGAACTTCCACTTCAAGAGTAGGGCTCTCTAGTTCATATAACTATGATTTGTTAACCTTTTTGTTTTTGCCTAAAATGAAATAATTTGTGGGTTATACTTTGTGTATTGAACTGTCTGTCTTATTATATTGTTAGAATACTCAAAGGCATTCTAGAGGGCTTCCCCTTGATATTTTGTGAATAAGTGTGCATTGCTTACTGCTACCACTGTTATAATAATTGATATGCAATGGTGTAGATCTGCTTACTAGGTTGTTAGCTCATTCCATCTTATTTGCATGACTATAGAGAGAAAGTGTTAATCTCTAAACCGAAGGCGGATAGTTGTGTTGTGCTTAGGTGATTGAAGCTTGAGGTCTACAAAGCCGTCTTCCGGAGTTTTCTATAGTGTGTTTTGGTTGATCTTACCATTGTGTTAGTTACTTTACACTGTATATTTTTTGGTCATTAGTGCCTTGAAGAAATTGTAAGAACTTTTGAAGACATAATGAAATGGAAATGCCTATTCTTTTGGAATGATATATGTATTTATGCGTAGATTTTAGTTTTGCTTGCATGGTTTGCTCTTGATTCCGTGTTTTCATGCGATTGAGCCACTCTCACCTGAGTGGCGTTCGCCAGCTCGGGTCGCGGTTCCTCCCCTTGCCGTCACCCACTCGTATGGTTTAGGTCTGGGGGTAGGGTCGTGACAAGAATCCCCAGCTGCAGCCAAGGCCTCATGCTCCCCAGATTCAGGGGCAACCTTAGGCTGCCCTGGTATCTCAGCAAAAGCCATTTCACTCAAATCTCCCCCCATGGCCTCTTCCGGCTCGATCCTCTCATGTTCTGGTGCTACAGCTTTGCCCTCTGTAGGTGTCGCATCCTCACCCAGGGCAAGGGTGGCCTCCCGGCCTGGAGCTATCATCTCATGGTGTACCACGGTAGTCTTCTCTCCTGAGGCAGTGTCTTCTTCCTACTCCATCTCTTCTTGAACCCCCACCTTTGCCACGGCAGGTGCGACACCTCTAGCCTCTCCTTCTTCGCCTTTGTCCTCTAGGGTAGCCATTTCAGCTACCATTTCTTCTGTCGGGCTGCCGCTTCCGTGGCTATAGGGCCCTCCGCCCCTTCATCACCCCCTTGGGCTACCGTTTTCGAGCCCTCAAGATTAGCCCTCTAAGGATGTCCTGCCTTTACATCCCCTACAACTAAATCACCTGAAGCAGCAACTTCCTACTGCTTGGGTAACCCTTCTTTCGTCTCTGAGGCCCCAACCTCCTCTATGACCACAAACCCTTCTTCCCGAATAGAGCCCGGGGCTTCCCCTTCCATGACTGCACCCTCTGCCTCAGTAGGCGCAGCAACCTTTTGGGCCTCAGATGCTTTCTCCGCCTCAGCCCCGTTGATCTCCATCGAGACTGGGCCCTCCCTCTTAGTCAAAGATGTCAGTTCCTGATCCAAGCCAATGTCAATTGGTACAGTGGGATCTGAACTACCGGCCTGAGTCTCTGAAGAGCAAGAGTGGGGCTCAAGTGAAAGGGAAGACGAGTCCTCAAGAGCAGGGGGCGATGCAGAAATAACAGGAGACACATAGGACTCCGAGGAAGCAGTCGGTGAAGAACCATCTTCTGGTTCCCGAACCACTGGACATTTGAGCCCCTTACGCTTTGGAGCCTGAGGAGCTGGTGTACAAGGAACGGCCAGAACAGCCTGCTTCCCCTTCGCTTGAGAAGGCAAGGCAGTCTCAAAAGCACCCCTTCGAGAAGAGTCAGCGGCAAGTTTGCTATGAGGGCCAGTCCCTATCAACTTGTTCAAATCTTGGACCGAGCGTTCTTCATACCCCGGAACCTTGCAGCCATCCTTCCATTTGAAAATAGCAGAGAGGTTGTCAAAAATGCTCTTCTTCTTCTCCATATCGAGAAACCATGGCAAAGACTTGTCCACGGCAATTTGGCGAGGCCGCCCAATGTCGCGCTAGCTCTAAGGGAAGCCCAGAGTGAATATCTCCCTCAATGGCGGAGTCCTCGCCATCTTCCTCTACTGCATGTCCTGGCTCCAGTGGGAGTTCTCCCTTTTCAGGGGTGGCTGGCTTCTCAATAACCCTTACTGGTGATCCGCCACCAGTGTTCATGTGCCTCAGTCGCTCACATTGTTCTGCGAAAATATGGAAGCACATACTTGTTGATCTCAGTGAACTCCAAGCACGTGGCCCAAGCTGTGTGAATGTGCCTCGGGAGCCAGGTCTCACGATGGGCTGATTTTACTATACTGCTTCTTAAAGAATATCGAGAATGGACACCCTTGGTCCATCTCGTGTTGTTGGGCAAATCGATGAGGGAAATACCCCTTAAGCTTGGCACTATGGATGGTACGGTAGGGTAGAACCCCACCTCTAACACTCAACATGAACATCAGCTCCTTATGAGTGGTAGGAACACCGTCCAGGCTCTTACCCAGCTCATCGGCAAAAGCGCGATCCATGAGGTTTCCGACTGGGAAGGTGGGTCTACTCATATGAAGGTGGTCATTATAGAACAAGCAATGTGCATGGAAGATTGCTTTCTGCCCAACAATCTTTAGGTAAAATGGGCACATGGTTTCCTTCAACACCCTATTTTTGAGGTATGTGTTGGGGAAATAAGCTCCAAGCCAGCCGTACACATAGTGGAGGGGGAAAGGCGTCTTGAAGTCCCTTGAGAAGTCTTCGCCGTCCACTATGTCGTTCCCTCCTTCATCACCTTGATAGGCTTTCACCTAAAGATGGCTCCCAAATTGTAATAGATGCTGCATAAGACCAGCTGTACGAGTGCGTACTCTCGTGCCCTCACCTGGTCACATGCTACATAGAATGTGCCTGGACGTATAGTATCTGCTCCCCCGGGGAGAGCGAACTTGCACAAGAAGAGTACCAGGTACGACGCTAGAAAGAGGTGGTCGTTCCCACTATGAAGCTCAAATACTAGAGGGGCTCCCTTCATGGATGCCTTCCCCTTTCCTCTTGCGCTTGGACCAGCTTCATCATTACAGTCTCTATAGAAGAATGCCACCCACTGGGTGAAGGAGACGCGCCCATTCTTGGACTCAGAGCAGAGCAGCTGGTAAATCCCAAATAAATCTTGCAATCTAGTTGGTGGGTCTTCTTTCCTGACTCATGTACCTCCAAAAATGACCAAGTTCGAGGGCACAAACTCGTCATGCATAGCACCGATGAGTGGGAGCCAATCGATGAAGTACAAGTCTAGTAGAGACATCCCTGCTTCGCCATGACCAAGCAGCCATGTATTACTGACATGGCTCCACGTTTCCAATAGCACCGTGACTGTGTTCGAGCAACGGTCATAGTATCCTACCAAACACTGAATGGTAGCTAGCAGGGCAGCGCGCTTCAGAATGGCCCGGTATCGGCTCAGCACTCTTATGGTCCAAGAAGAGTACCCTTTCAGGTACTGGTGCTCCCCTTGCACTCGGAGACCAGCAGAAGACCACTTCAGGCCTGGGGTCTTCACCATCCTTTTGCCTAGGGTTGGCAAGTCCTCACTTGAGGCTATGTTCCTGTGCAAACAATGGAAGAGGCCTACCCCTTCTTCTATTCTTACATTCCCGTCATTGTCTTCTCTAACCTCAAAACAGACAAGGTCACTAGCAAAGGTGATGCTCAAAGGCCACCTTGGTTCACACAAAGCCTCGGTGAGCCAGATTGGCTCACCCCTCACCGAGCTTTCACAGGTGAATTCATTGGTTCCAAGCTCCCCTACTCGTGGGCGGTTCTTTATGTCAGGAATGGTGACTGAAGGCTAGGCCATGAAGCTAGAGCAAAGGCTTCACTGTCGCGCGCAAGTCACTAAGGGGCTACGTAAGGCTGTCTACAAAACGCTAAGGCGTAGCACCAGCTGTGTTCGCAAGGACGTATCGCTGGCTCGTTTCTTAAGGCGTAACGTCAGCTGCTCTTATAAAGGCTATTGTTGTGCGTAAGAGGTAGGGATATTGCCGTCACATGACTAATGAGGCTATTGCCGTGCGTAGAAGGCATGACCATCGCCGTCTCACGACTAAAGGGGTTATCACCACCTGCCGAAGTAAAGCAATAGCACAGCGTGAGGGCCAAGACATAGCGCGGTCTGATGCAGGCAAAGGTGGGCTAACGCCATCTGCGTCTAACACCGGCTGTGCTCAAGTTGTTCGCATGAGTCACACGTGTGGCACACCACGTCCCTGGAAATCTGGGCACGCCGCCTGACACTCACGATGTGGTCTATCACTGTGCGTATAGAGGGTGACCATTCGCAGTCTCACGACCCTTCGCCTCCCCGAAAGTTACAAGCTTGTGACCCTTCAAGCCCCTACCGGTGTTTCCTCTTTTTGTTGAAAACAATTCTCCGTCCACCGGAGACCCCCATCTGACCCTGTTCTTTCCCCTTATTGACGACCAGGAATACAGGGAAATCATCAAAATCTCTATGGAAGCTCCCATGTTACCCTATGAATTTATTTCTCCCTTCTTCACACTCCTCTACTTGCCGTAAAATCACTAAGCTTCTGACAAAACCATTGTTCGACCTCCGTTCTGCCTTACAACAATCGCAAAGGCATCAAGAGGTCATCAGAAAGCCCTGTGAAAGTGCCAGCAGTCCCATTTTTCTTCCCTGGTGTCCCCGAGGCCTCTGCAACTTGCCGGTTACCACAAGACTGCCAGGAAATCACTGAGGTTCACGAGATTAGTCGGTGAACTTTGGTTTGTCTCTCTCCTCCTTCTCAGTTCCCTAGAGCTCGCTAAAGCTCCTCTACAATGTCTGCAACTTCATCAGGCTCCCTTCTTCTTCTCAAAGGCTCCTTGTTCCCTGCTCGATAAGCCTCGACACTCTCTGAAAACATTCACAAGCACTCTGCGAAGGTTCACGGCTTGTTGAAGTTCGCTGGAGAGCTCCTAAACAACTGTGGCCTGGCTGGAGGTTTCTTGCTGGAAGTCTCTTAATGGAAGCTCTCGCTTTCTAAACTCTCTTCATTGTTTTACCAAGGGTCAAACAGTAAAATGGGGTTTTACCCCCTTTTATAAAGAAGGGTTATGCAAAGTGCCCCCCACAAGCTCGAAATGACGCTCCAGTTCTCGTCTTCAGATGGAGATAAGTCCAGGCCGGGGCGGGTCAAGCTCGAGGTCTAAATGTGAGTCGCTACCGCCTGTACCTCATGAGCATGATGCCATTTGTTACTATCGTTATGCCTTAACACCGTGCGATGCTAACGTCGTGCGCTTCTCTAAGGCTTAACGCCTCGTGCTTTACTAAAGAAGCTATCACCGTGCACTTCACCAGAAGCTAACGCCGCGTGTGATTCAACAAGGGAGTAACGCCGTGTGTGCTTCATCAAGGGCCTAATGTCGCGTGCATCATTCAAAACCTAGCACTGTGCGCATGCTACGACACTCCCATCTGGACCATCGTTCTGTGTCCCCAGGGAGTTCATTCTCTACACCACAGCCATCATATCCTTAAGGAGTCAAATCTTCAGTCACGGCTATGTTCCCCATGGAGTCACATTCCCTTACCACATGACGGTCTAGGTGCATGACCATAAACTACATGGTCCAAACTATATGACTTTAAACTATAACGGTGATCTAGGTGCACAACCCAAAACTGCATGGTGCAAGTCATAGGACCTTAAACTGTAGCGGAGGTCTAGTTGCACGACCTTAAACTGCATGGTCCTAGCTACATGACTTTAAACTGCACAGTTGTAGTCCAAATTGTATGACCTTAAACTGTAGCAGAGGTCTAGTTGCATGACCTTAAACTGCATGGTCCTAGCTGCATGATTTTAAACTGCATAGGCATGTTCCGAGCTACAAGACGTTAAAACTATAACGTACGTCCTTGTAGAAAGACATTAAACGGAGCAACAAATAGTCCATGCGCATGACTTTAAACTGTGAAATGGATGCACCTCACCACCAAGTGTATTCTACCACTATCCCCAATGCCTATGCTCCAGACTGTCATTCCCAATGGAGCTACATGCAGGCCACTGTCCCTCATCCCCAGTAGGAGTCACATCCGTATTGCAGCCCATTATCCCCAGTGGAGTTAGGGTCATTCTTATCCCTTCAATCGCCAAAGGGGTAACATCTGTGCTCCAGTCTCTGCCATTCTTAGCAGAGTTACATGCATTCCATTACTCATTATCCTCGTGGACATATTTACCCCATTAATCCCCAGTGAGATCGCTTCTCACTGAGCCACTCTATCCCCCCACGGAGCTTTACTTACGGGGCGACCCACACAATGGTTCATGCTGCATGACCTTAAACCGTGCAGCCATGGTCCATGCTACATGACTTTAAACAGTACAACCATGGTCTAGATGCACGACCCTAAACTATATGGTCCAAACTATATGACCTTACACTATAGCAGAGATCTAGTTGCACAACCTTAAATTAATGACTTTAGACTGCAAAACCACGGTCCAAGCTATATGACCTTAAACGATACCACATGACATTAAAATGCTTTGCATGGATCCCGGAGGCATGACCTTAAACACGCCATCGCACATGCGCACATGCCCTTTACGTGCATCTTCACTCACGTGTTCCCTAACCGACCCCTCCTTGTGCACACATCACCTTCAACACCTCCACAGTAAATCCATCTTCCTCTAATACCATTCATCATTCCCCAGTGAGTCTCACCCATGCTCACATAACGGTGAACCATCCTGCCATCCATGCGGGCCGTCAGCTAGTGGGTCACCACTTTTCACCTTCCATCCATACATCATCCATCCCTTGCAGACAACCTCATGCCATCTCCCCAAAGTGAGTCAAAACCACCACCATACTCACTCCATGGCCTCAACAGACTGTCGCCCATCTCTACTATGGTCCAGCTATATGACCTTAAATGGTAGCGCACGTCCAGGCTGCATGACGTTAAAAGGTTTCTCACAGGTCCCGAAGGCATGACCTTAAACACGCCTTCACAAAAAAAAAGACAGAGAGAAAATAACGAGCATGGTGTATACCTAAACAAGGGAAAATCATGAGTAAAAATAACGGACGGGCATGGTTACGAAACCATGAGTAAAAGAGTTCTGTGCAAATAATAGCTAGGGCATGGTGAAAACCCCAAAAGGGCACTGTGAGAAAAAACAGATGAAAAGGGGTGGACATGGTCGCAAGGTCATGGGTAAAATAGCCCAAAAATAAATGAGGTTGGTGAAAACCGTATTTACGGCACCACTTCCCCAATCCAAGTGAAAGGGCGCTTCGACCAATAAAGCAAGTTGACGCAGCATCACAGCCTCAACGGGCACCCAATTACCAAACAAGTATAATTCTAACTAACAAGGTCCACACAAAATCCTCAGCTGTCAGGATCCAATGACATGGCTCACCTTAGAGTGAGGCCTCACAAGATCCCCTAAACACCAAAATCAAAAGAGTCCTTGAGGGTGAGGACGATGACTGAAAGATCCCTTCAAAAACAAGAAGAGTCCTTGACGATGATCGAAAGATCCCTCCAAAAATCAAAAAGAGTCTTTGAGGGTGAGGACGATGAACAAGATCCCTTAAAATAAAAAAGAGTCCTTGAGGGTGAGGATGATGAACAAAAGATCCCTCAAACTAAAAAAGAGTCCTTGAGGGTAAGGACGATGAACAAAAGATCCCTCAAAATAAAAAAGAGTCCTTAGGGTGAGGACGATAACCACAAGATCCCTCAAAAACACAAAATGGCCCTCTGGGGTACTATTCGATAGGGTAAGGATTGTAAATATCAGTCTCTCCATGTTGCAAACTCGTCTGACAGGGTGAAGACATTAGAAACTAACCCCTATAGTTCAATGAGAGCGAGGACCACGACAAGATCGCTCAAAGTCTCTTCTCCCCCTAAGTCTCCACGGATGGACCTATACATTGCATCCAAACATTTGAGCATCCTAGTTATATCATTGCGTGAATCTCCTCGGCGTTCACGTGCTCCTGTGGCTAGGAAGAAAAAATAAATAAAGCCATAGAAAATTTTTTGAATGTTATTCTTCTCGCTTCTCTTGAAGCACAACATTCGGTGGGGCATGTTGTTTGAAGACATTATTCAGCACCATGGGCCCCCAATGTGGAATAAAAGAGTTCAGCCAATAAAGCTTGACAAACAGTGGAAATTTTGACAGTCTCAGAATGGCCACTAAATAAGTTAAAATCTTTATAAGGACTCCTAAAAGCCTCCTGCCAAGTTTCATCACATTCTGACATCTCTATGGCAATGAAAACTGAGAGACAGCTTCGACAGAATCAGCCTCTAGCACCCTGAAAAGGACCCCTGTAGCACTCTCGGAGCATCAAATGGCTGTGGGACCACCACCATTAGATCCGACACGGTTGAAAACCTCAAGAGGTAAATTTTAGCTAAAACGGACACTTTAAAAAGAAGTTATGGGTAAAAGACCAAAACAGGAGGAGCCGCACACTATTCTCATGTGGCCACCCTGGAACTAAACTCCATTAAAGCACAGTCACAAACAGTGAACTTGCAATGTCCATATCTCCCTCGTCCAAGATCGGATCGTGCTCAAACTTATTGGAACGTGTTGGTCTCGTCGAAACGAGAGTTTTGATATATGGTACATCCCGTGATGATGTCGGAGCAAGGAGAAAAGCTAGAGAGAAATACACGATTTGAAGAAACATGTTGCAGAAAATCAGTAGGACCTCCACTCACTCAAACGGCCATATCACAGCGCCCGGGACCCCAATTGACACGAGATTAGTTGCATCGTGTGCGTAAGGTCCGTGGCCATTGCTGGTCCAAACTATGTACGTAATGAACAGTCGAATTTCCAATAAGATCCAATTGAAAGTCACTACAGATTCCGGCAGCCAAAATCCTAAATTACGGCCAAAAGTTCAAGATTGTCAAATCTTCATTCGGGCACCAAATCGTGTCTTGTTCATTGCAACGTGATCGTGGTGACTTTCTCAGTGTAATTTAGCAAGAAATCGAAGAAAAACACCAAGATGAAGACGCACTATCAATCAAAAGTTTTCAAGATCTATTCAAATTTCAAGTTACATGATCGTGCCTTTAAAGTGTGATTCGTGGCTTAAAATTATTATCAAATTGATCGTAGCATCGAGCCCTGCACGATGGCAATCATCGTTTGTTCATTCAGTTGCCGGATCGTCAATGGATGTCCGAGAAGAATCCAGAACGTCCCTAGTTCTCAGTAGGGGCTATTTTGGAATTTTTCAAATTGTTAGGCAAGGCCAGATCAGTCATTTTTCACCCTCTTTTCTTATTTTTCTTAATTTTAATAAATTGTAATTATCCCCAATTAGGGTTAGTTTTGGATGATCCACCCACGTTTTAACCCTAGTCTATAAATAGACGCTACCTCTCGTTGTAAATGGATCTCTCTTTTGAACTCACAGAGGCTCTTTTGATTAACACAAATTCCTTTTTCAAGAGCACGAGTTCACGTTTCTTCTTTGGAGAGAGAGAGAGAGAGAGAGAAAGTTTAGAGCGGTACCCCTCCTACCTTCAAGGCATTTTCTCTCTCTTCCTTTCACTCTCTAGTTTTCTTTTTCTCTTCTTTTCTCTCTTCTTTTCTCTCTTCTTCTCTTTCTTCTTCGTCTTCTCTGCTAAGTCTTTCTCAGAGGCCCTGCACGGAAGTGGCCGTGCCGTGCAAGCCTCTTTCTCTCTTCCTCCTCCTATGACTTCGCAGGTCGTGCATGGCGATGGCAGCACCGAGCACGAGATTCTTTCTCCCTCTCCTCGTTCGTCTCATTCCCTGAACATGGCGTTAGTCGTCATTATGCGTAATGTCGTCTAAAGGAGCACATGGTGAGCCAGGCTGTTTTCAAGCAGCGGGTCGGGCTCCTATTTCAGTTCCAGGATTGGTGTCATGCACGACATTGTGCATTGCTGATTGCGAGCCATCTTTCTTTCTTCTCATGGGTCTCAGACGGTGCTGCTCATCCTCATCAGCAGGCATGTCTTCGACGTCCTGCGCAAGTGCATACGACGATAGTCATCGCCATCAGTGAACATGTTTTCAGTGTCCTGCACCTATTACAGATGGCGATGCCTATCGTCAACCACTAACGGTCACGGTGATGTCTATCGCCGCCGCAGGCTTCTCTTGCGCCATGTGCCTATCGCCGCCCGCGAAGGGTCGCGGCAATGCCTATCGTCGTTTGCAGGCTTCTTTCGTGCACTTTGTACATATTGCCGCCTACGAATGGTCGTGTTGCTGATGGCGATGGCTAATGCCATCTGCAGTTCACTGCTCACCCTTTCACCATGAGCAGTAGTGTCCAGCACCGTCCAGGGGCCACGACGCTGTGACAGCGATGCCTAATGTCGCAGGGACTTGCCTTCTCCTTCCTTTGCATCTTCTCTCTGCTCTCTTCTCTTCTCTTTTCTTCTCTTCCAAATCCGAGACACATGTCTCTCGATCACCTAGATACGGGGGGTGAGATTGAGGCATCCGACCAGTGTTAAGGGAAACTTGAAGGTCGTCACCCTGTTTAGACCTTCTTGTGAAGAGTCTCAGGTTTTTCTAAAGAGATTCAATGTCTATTAATCAATATGAATATACAATCTTGTCTTAAATGGACAAATACATATGACAATAATATAAATACATCACAGACACCTATACCATACACATATTTATCATAAAATACAATATATTGTACCTATTCTTCTCATATATACTGATTGCAATATGCACCTTCTATTTTAACCCGATAGACAATATATATTTTCTTTTCACACTCCCCCTCAAACTCAAGATGTTATGTGAGAGAGAGAGAGCAGTTGTAGTTTGAACACGAAGTTGTAGAAACAAACAGTTGAGTCTTCAGGTGCATAGCATGACCAGTAAAAGTAGTGGTTGCTATGCTCAAATTGCTTGATCAACAAGCACAAAGGAACAACATAACATGACATGCTTAAGTGACGATAGACCAACAAGCCTCATAAATAGAAGGCTTGAATAGAGTAGGCTTGAGCAACATACAAAAACTTCAAATATTCTTCAGAGAAAGAAAAGCAATCAAGTCAGCCGAGAAAGCAGATTGGCACTTAGAAGAGCCAACAAAACTCAGTGCATATCCGTAATTGATTCAGTAGCTCCTAGACAAACACATAGGATCGAGTAATAGAACAACAAACTTGATCATACAGAAAAGAACATGATGTAGTAACAAAGTAATAGACTCGATCTTACACAAATGGACAAAGCAAAGATGAATTTGACTCTAATACCATGTGAAGACTTCAAGTTTCTCCAAAAAAGTAAGTGTCCATCAATCAATATGAATATATAAGCTTGTCTTAAATAGGAAAACTATAGATGGCAATAATAAAAATAAATCACAGATACCTATACTATACCGTTACTTATCATAAAATACAAGATATTGTACTTGTCCTTATACGCTCCGAAAATGTGATGTTTAATGTTGATTATGATGTTTAAATAAACCTTAAATTCTAAACAAATGACCAGATAACATCACACTCGAGGCCAAATTCGCCATGCATTCCATATCATAAAAACATGTGGTTTTTTATATATATTACTGGCAATGGAACAGTTCCAAAGGTTTAATCCTTTGTTACATTTATATTGACCAAATAAAAGAAAATAAAGCGAACTACCCTTGATTCTGGCCTTAAGACCTATATATATGTTTTCTATGAAAAAAACCATACAGACATATTAAATATATTAATACGAAAGGGACATTTGCCAATATACATGATCTAAAGGCAGTGATGTTACTCCTATGTCTGCTTACTCTTTTGAGAGCGGGCCTCAAGTGGGTGTTGGGAGCACAGAATCAATCTCTATCTCTCCCTCTACTACAAACGTGCTTAGAAGATATGGAACTGATTCTTCACACTCTGTGTATTACAATCAATATTCTCTCTATCTCACTCACACTAATAAATGAAATGAAAATACACAAACTCTCTAAAAATACATGAATTACAAACTGCAAAACACTTAGAGTGTGGTAACAAGATGTGCGAACCCCTCCCTTGATTATCAACAGGTTTTATTTAATCTTCATGAACTGATAAGCTTTAATCTCTAGCCAAGAACTATGAATTTATGGTCCTTTAATCTGTATCGTTGATCTCATTCCAATATCCATCTTCATATTGGCTTTTGCATTGATTCCTCACTTTCATATTTATCTTCATATAATTTGTATTTTAATTCACGAACTGATCTTCGTACTCATCTTCATCTGCACGCGAACTTGAATATGTGAGCAAGTCTTCACACTTATCTCATCTTCACATAAATTTGAATCTACGAATTGGTCTTCACACTAATCTGAATTCTCGATACTTGTCTTCAGCCCTATGTGAATTCATATTTGAATTCCTTGCGTTGGTCACAAATTTGTATTTGAATTCACGCTTATCTCTTCATGTTGTTTCATGATCATGTTATTTATTGATAAATACAGAATAATCTATTTGTAGCAGTATATCTTTGATGATAATTATCTACCCAGTCAATACTCATCTTCAATTTCGAATTTGAATTTGTAGACTCGAGCTCCAGCAAAGCTATCTTATGAGGAATACCAGGACTCGCACTACTTCTCATCGCCCGTTCATTCAATTCCTGCTACTTAGTTAGACACATCTCCGTATATCTTCAATTTCTCTCCGAAGACACCTCCTTCTATCACGAAATTTTGTGAGATTAGAGATGACTCAGAGATGAACTCAAGGGTTCAAATCTTGTTGAAAATGGACTTCCAATGAAGGAGATGCAATCCATCAAAGTCACTGCATTATTGCTGGAATATGCATCAGCATCACCAAGGAATTGCGGATGCAACCTCTTCCTCCACATATATCAAATAATTTCATACCTTTTAAGAGTGATAAATCATTGAGTCAGGAATTCGATGGCCTTGGTCATATGGAAAAATTCTTCATATCAAGATAGAAAACCCAATTTTTGTGACCGGTCATCCTGACTGTAATGCAAGGGGTATAGATCTTTTAAAACCTTAACTGTTGGCCAATGCAGATGATGACCGAATTCTCCTCCAAGCGATATGAAACTTCAAGGTGATGGCTATGATGCCTTGAACATATGCCCCAAAAGTCTCTACTTATCCCTGAAAACATCAAGTTTTGAGGTATCAATCAAGATATATCCTAACTGACGGTGAATATAGACATGGGTTAAGCTAACTCTAAATATTGCCCAAGTTATATCACTCTTGGAGTTTAAGACATATCAGGCATCAAAATATATATCATCAAGGTTTTACCTCAATATATCAATCTATTGAAAGGTTTCTCTTATGTTCCGTCTGTTAAAACCCCATATTCTTAACTGATGGGTTAAAATGATCATATCACATCTCATCCAAAACTCCTCTAATATTTCAGTATAGAGGCCGGCACATGCCATAAAAATATATGCATTCCAGAGTTTCGCCTCAAATAAAAACGTCCCAATGATCTTTTATCATAGCTCATAAGTTATCACACTCATGTATAACTAAGGCATATGCCCAAAAATTCATTAAACAATATCTGGTTCCTTGACTTATCACATGCATAAGCATGTCAGACCTTAGGAGTGTATGTATCCTAGAACTTGTCTCATAATGAGATGGTTTTAATATCATAAGTCAACATTGAATATACTCAACTGACGAGTTATCAGGCATCATATCTTTATCGGCTGTAAGTTCGAACATTTAGGGACTAACTGATGAATCAAGACTCTACGTGCATATCAATACCTTCATATGATGAATCCTGATCATATCATGTATTTCATATCATATGGCACATATCTGAGTAGGTATTATTAAGAACTATACTCGTTTCTTATCGTCCGTGTGTTAAGATAATTATCTAGCGTGCATTATGTTGGAAATATGATCTATCAACGCTTAAAATCCAATAGTCTCTCATTCAGTGGGAGTGATTGAGAGATTGAAATCTTGGCGTCTTGCGGAATGGAGTCCAGATTCTTTTACCCTGAGTACGCATGAGGCATCGAGAGTTCATGTGTTGAGAAAGCAATTTCTCAAGGAGGTGTGAGGGTAACCTCCTAGTCAGGATTTTATAGGTTAGTCTCATGTTTAGCTGCAATCATCCAGGGCTTGGAGAATCCAAACGAGAAAAATAGAACCCGGGTACTTATTGAGTATTTGCCCTGTATGGAATGCTCAAGACTTATGGGACATAATTCCGTATCCTGACACGAGACCATTACATGACATGAGCATTTTCATTTCGTACGGGAAGCCACTCTTCCAAATGCATTATCCGAGTTTGGAAGAGCCAGTGCATATGTGCTCTAAGGGGACCCTTGTAATTGAGTTCGATCATATCCCACAAGGGTACACCTGTAATCCATTGAGAGCCAGATAATCGAAAGTTCTGGTTCAGTGGCTTTGATATGACCAATTATGTTTCTATGCTTCAGAGTGTGGAACATGCGTCTATTGGGTCAATTTGAGACTCGAAGGAATATCATTTGGGATTAGCTCGATGGAGTACTCCGATACCTATAGTTATTAGCCTAAGATATCACTATAACTTTTTTTTAGATTTTATAATGATGAGAAAAATCTAATAATTGATAAAAAATACTTCAAATATTTATTGTGAATTTTAAATAATTTTTTCGAATTTTATTTGCTAAAAAAATAAGGTTGTTCAAATTGTTTGACTCAACTTCCACTTCAATCCTAACCTGGTAGTGCCATGTGGCGTCCGAGTGACTATAGGGTTGCTACGTGGCACCTCACGAGTCACTCTAGGATCATCGCCCAGCTAGGCACTGATCCCTAGGCGGGGGACCAAATTGGCAATTGGTTGCTTGTTTTATAAGGGGTTGTGTTATGGTGTCTTGTTATATTTTGTTATATAATGTTATAATTTAAGGCCAAATTTTTATCACATGTCTTAATTAACTCACACATGGGTCATGCATGGCAAGTGTGAAGTTTAATTAATTTATTTATTTGATATTAAAGAGAAAATACATTTTCAAATTTGAGTTGAAAAATATCTTCACACACATGTGTGAATGAGACATTATCTTTAAATTGATTGGTTTGAAATTTTAGATCTACAAAGAGATTGGCTTTGATAAAGTATAATATCTCCACATGTATGAGTTTTGCCAATTACGTCTTTTTCCTTTAGCTTTTCTAGTTATCTACTCTAATACATTATTAAAAAAATTACGGGTATTTTTGTAAGGCCATATTGGATACAATTGGAAGAAAATCATGACCCAAGGATAATATGGTAATGGTGTAAAATCTCATCCCTTCATCCTAGTGGTTGGATGGGGATGGGTGGCTAGGTACATTAGCCTCTCATGTACCTTTGGATTAGTGCATAAAGGGTGTTGATTGAGTCCAAGGTTACACCCATGTTATAGAAGCACATCATAAGATCTCAAACCCTAACTATCTCTTAACTCTTGAACCATTTTAGAAATTTTATGCCCACCCCCCCTCCTCATTTTCTAAGGTTTTGTAAGAGAAAATTGAAGAGAGAAAGCTTTTAGAGTTCCATTAATGGTGATATTGATGGTGGTCATCCTTTCTTATGCTTACGTCTAAAGTATGTGTTTATCAAGGTAAACTCCATTGAATTTTCTTTCCTCATAAGATCATATTCTTGACATCTATAGTTGCGAGAGTTTTGAATTTAAAAAAGTTTCATTGATCTTACAATCTCCATTTGATCTTCTTTTTCATTATGCTTATTCATAGTCTGGTCCTTCATGAGTTATAGCCTATATGCATGAGAATCCATGATCATGCATAGTATCTATTGATTACTTTACTTCAAATATATCAAATAATTTAGCCTCAGAGTGTCACTCAATTTTTAGAACTTTTTCATCACGCTTTTACCTATGGGGTTCATAATCTTTCTATACAAGATTGTTTTGGTGGTCCGAGGGACCACCGTGTGTAGTTTGGCCATAACTCTCTTGTTCTCTATCCGATTCGATTCAAACCTTTTGCATGCTGTTTTGGATGATAATGCCAGTGTATTGAGATCTTAAGAAGTGATTTTATGGTACGTAATTACTTTCCATTTGGATTGGACACTCTTGTGAGATTGAACTACTTTTGTACAATATCCAAAGGGACAAAATTAAGTCCTTATAGGACCCGATTGCGTGGCCCCAACACAAGGGGTTCGAAACATGGATTCCTTATTTTAATTTGGAATTCTAATTCCTTATTTAGTTGATTTTATTCCTTATAATTTTGTTTAGAATAGTTGCATGTTGTATTTAAACTTTGGGACATAGTTTATGTAATTTGTGCATAGAAGTGTAATTCATAAGCTAGTCTTGCTTTATTTGTAATTGCCCCATAAGAGGTTGGTTTTTGAGTTTATTTACAGTGGATTTACAAGGCCATAAATGATTGTAATTATTATTTAAAAGATTGTAATTTATTTACTTAGCTTGGTTTTTAGAAAGTGTCTTGTTGAAGATGTCTATTTTGCCTTGTTTTTTGACTTGGAAATTTACTCTAGTCTTTGTATCCACTATCAATTATAGGCTTTGCCGTATATCGATATCTTCAATCTATCGAGCCTTCATTAGAATACACTTAGTCATATATGTGACTAAAAGACATATTCATCATCCAAATCCTATCTCCAAAAGATTAACTCATTGAGCAAGCATATATTTATTCAACATGTGTTAAAGCCACTATTCATAACTTTTAAAGATATACTTAACCGAAGGCATATCATCTTATCTCATGATCATCTTACTCTCCTGTTGAGCATTCATTAGAATGTATCTAGTCCTAAATGTGACTAAAATTACACCCAACAATCATTCTTAAATATATTGATTACAATATACACTTTCCATTTTAACTTGGTAGACAATATATACTTTATTTCACACTCCCCTTAAACTCAATATGTTATGAGAGAGAGTAGTTGGAGTTTGAGGGGGAGTGTGAAAGGAAGTATATATTATCTATCAGAAGGCATTTTGGTCAATTTATTTTTTTTGTGAATTATTTTTTAAATATTTTTATTAAGTACACCTTGATGAGAAGAACACGTGGCTAAAATTTCAAGTTATTTGGATTTGTAGAAAAAAAATTAAAATTAAAATATGAAATGAAGTTGTGACCATCAGATTGGTCCAGATTCAATCTGAGTCGTTGGCCTCAGATGTTCATATGAGCTAGTGGGCTAATCTCAACATTTTCATAAATATATATATATATATATATATATATATATATATATATATATATATATATATATATATATATATATAGCAAAAGTATGGGATTGGCCGCCTCTCTCATATGGTTCAGTTTCGCCCAACGACGTTGATTTAATTTTCCTAATCTGATGTACACGATGTGATACCGTCGAATGAGGTTTGAAAAGTTAATAAATTCGACAAATCAACATCGTATGAAAGGGTGTTGACAAAGGTATGCTCCTATGAAGCGTACGCTCTCTCTCTCTCTCTCTCTCTCTCTCTCTCTCTCTCCTTTCGCTCTCCTTGTGTATTCTATCTCCTCTCAACCAAAAATAACCCAACTCTCTCTCCTCTCGCTGCTCTGAAACTTCGGTCTCCTTTCACTACTCTCGCTGCTCTAAAACTTCTCTCTCCTCTCACTGCACAAAATGAAGCTCATCTCTCTTCTCTCTGCTTTCTTTTGAAGTTTCACTCTCCCACAAAAAGCATCCGCAAATCCCACACAAGGCATCTGCAAATCTCGCACAGAAGGGGTCCCCCTATCAAGGTATGGGCTCGCTCTCTCTCTCTCTCTCTCTCTCTCTCTCTCTCTCTCTCTCAAGTGCTTCTATTTCCATCTCTCCCTCTAGATTTCACTCTCGAGTTACATCAAAACCCCCAAATCCCCAAATGAGGAAAACCCCATTTCAGCAAAAATTCCTATAAAAAAAAGTGGGCAAAAAATGTCCCAAATACAAACCAATTTTACAGTAATTTTTGCTCATTTCTTGCATATCCCAAACACAGAGCAAAACCTCGGGTGCTTCTATTTACATCTCTCCCTCAGGTTTTCACTCCCCCAAATCCCCAAATGAGGAAAACCCAATATGACAAAAAATTGCTATAAATAAAACTAGGAAAAATTGTCCAAAAAACAAAGCAATTTTACATCAATTTTTGCTTAGGTTTTGTATACAACTCACAGGAGCTGATATAATCTTTGACCTAAGGCAGCTTTTGAAGTTATTGACTCTTTGCTTGCATTTCTCAAAAAAGCCATTTCCGCTATTTTTGGAGGAAACTGGCTATACCCTTGATGATGTGCTTCTTCAAGAACTTAAAACAGGGGTATGTAGTATTTCTTATTATTTTGCTTTATTACATTTGATGTGCAAGACCTCTTATTTACCTTTTTAATTTATATATTGGGGACTTATTGATAAATAAAATCACAAATAGGGATGTAGATATCTTTTGGTGTTTGGATTCTATTCTTCTATACTATTACATTCATTTGCTTTGTTGATTATGTATTATTTTATGCAGCTTTTCAAGCCAGCTTTCACAATTTTGTCTGACAAGAGCTCAAAATGTTTCCTTCTATTGCTTCGGGGGACTCATAACATCAAAAAACACTTTGACAGCAGCAACAGGTGGAGACCAAATTGTGTAAATTGTGTAACAGGTGGGGAGTCATAGCAACAACAGGGACACTTTATGGCTGTGTACATTGAAGTCCCGAAATTGTGTAAATTGGCCTGGAGACCAAATTTTTTCTTTTTAGGAGAAGTTTATGATTGTTAATTTGGGGATGAACCTATTGGTTTCAAGTCCTTTTTTTTCCTCTTCCTTCCCATGTGTATGTTGAATGCATATGCCAAGATTTTAATTGCTTCCCTCTCTATATGCAATGTGTTGAATGCTGAAGCTTTTCTTATAGCATGTATATACTTATTTTTCATTTATGGATGGGATGAATTCTAGAATGTGTATGGCTTTGTTTATAGCATGTATGTACTTCTTTTTCTATATGCAATAGTTTTCTGTTCTTTAGTTTTTCTTGCGATAGAGAAGACCCATTTATCACTCTTATGTAGCATAGACCCATTTTTCTTAGTATTCTCTAGAGAGAGAAACCCCATTGCTCTTCATTTTTTTTAGTTTACAGCTTGTGATGATGCCTGGTATGAATTTGAGCTCAGAGAAAACCATATCAGGAAATTTTTATCTTTTTGTTTTTGTTTTTTGAAGACAATGGTTATTTGAGGTTTAATATTTTGAGATGTGATATTCACTGGTTTGGCATCATTCTCTCTCTATTGATAATATTTTCCATTTACAAACCCGATTGGATTTCCTTTGAATCCATTTTTGGAGTGGTATGATTTGGGATGTTATCTCACTCTATAAATGGATTTGAACTTGTTTGTCTTTCTTTTTTTTCTTTTTTTCGTTTTTTCTTTTTTTTTTTCAATTTTCGGTAGTTTTTTTGTTTCAGTTTACTCATTTTTCATAACCAGCAAAGAAATAAGGCACATAATACCTAATTTAATCACCATGAGACCCTCTGATCGCATAGGGCCTGTAAAGACTTTTATCTTAATAAGATCGAGGGAGAGTTGGGGACCACAATTGCGATGGAGCTTCTATTATAGAAGACATTTTGGATGGGGCATTGACATCATGAGTAGTTGTAATAAAGGATTGAGTTCGTTAGAGTCAGTTTTCTACTGCATTCTGAAACCTTTAAAGCTTGAGCATGCAATCAGAGGGGGAGGAGCTGTCAAGATGCAGATACAGGTCACAGTGCATAAAAGGAGCATTCCTTAGCTTTCATTAATCCTTTGAGTGCTTAATGCGGTGAGGCCCAATGACATTTTCCTTTCGTTTCTTGACATGGAAAGTTTTGCCGTGCCAATGGTATGATGAACTCGACAGTTTTTTATAAATCTAAATGTGATTTGAAGCATCTGCTGCATTTTCTAGGCTATTGGCGTATTGTTTAATATGACTATCGACAAAGGCACCTTATGATATAATCTGATCTCATAATTAAAATAATAAATAGATGAGCTAGAACCTACATGTGATATTAACGATCTATGTACTTGGTGCAATAACAAGTGAATCTTTTACTTGGTTCTTTTTAGAAGAGAAATAAGGCACATAATCCCTAATTTAATCACCATGAGACCCTCTCGAAACTCAATACACCAACTCTCAAAACATATTAGATCATTAACGGACACATTTGTTCTCACAAATCTACCTAAAGATGCGTCAAATAGGTGAAGAATAAAATATCCAAAAACAACTAGGCATCACTATGCCAATCTAGCTATCACCATTCAAAGCACTTAAGAATATCTGATGCTCGAGCACTATAAAACTCAAAGGTATACCAAATCATTCACGATGTAGTATAAGGAAATAAAGTGTTCACCGTTCAAACCACAAAACCACAAAAAGTTAAGTGTATACAATTATAAATATATATATATATATATATATATATATATATTTTTATATCATAAAATATATACCTATTCTTTTTTTTAAAAAAAAGGAGGGCAAACATCATTGTCATTAATAAAATTACCCATATGAGAAAAAAAATTTGAACGTCTACTTTCTCAGGGACCATAGCAACATATTTGCGCTTCTCCATCTCAGACATAGAAGCATCTACTCCATCAGAAGCATAAGCATCTAGCCTCTGGGACACGAACCTTTTAACTACATGCTTCATTTCTTCACCTAGAATTTCATCACACCTGAAATAAGGATTGTATACAATAAGACCATTTACATTAAGGACGAACATTAACAATCAGAATATTTAACCAATTAGATTATTAAATAAATAGTCAAGGTCTCAAGGAAATACATGCTTAGAGCAAATGTAACACAAGTACACATAGAGAACTCCTCCCTCTCCCGCAATGCATAGGTTAGGAGTGCAGCAGTGCCCCCACCCAAAGAGTGTTCAACAACCTAAATATATTCTAGTGAGTATGTTAGATCAATTTTAATTGCAATGTTAAAGAGAAACCTGTCAATTCCAGTAAGTGGTGATAATAAAAAACATTTACCAGCCCAACACTAAACAAATATTTCCATTTCGTTAAACAACTAATGTAGGAATCAGCAACAAATTGGACAAGAAAAGATATCCAAACAAGTTTTAAACCTTCTCACATGACAATGGAATGTCCATGACAAATTATTTTAAGGAATTCTCTAAAATTTTAAAGTATCACCAAAAGGTTCATAGGAAGTTCCACTTAATTATTCTCACAGAACCTTGGCCGTTAAAGCGGTTATTTACTCGATGAAATAAGAATATTCATTCAAGCAATAGAAGACTCAAAGGACCTAAGCACACCAAATTCTTCTTCAGTGTTAGAGTTCCTGTGCTGAAATAAAGTGATTCCTATGAAATTCCTACTTTCCATCAGCCCCAGCCCCAGACATGCCCATAAATTCAACTTCCATCCCAACAGAAAACCATAGTTTCAATCTAGACTGTAAGAAGAAACTTGGAATATTCTGAACTACATCAAAAATGTTGGGGAGCATTCAGAAAGAAAATGAAAACGACAAGAAAATATCTTATATATCTAACCTATAAAATTGAAATTGGGCACAAGAGAGGTGGCTTCAAGAAGATCCAGAGTCATAACTTAACATAAACCCTTTTGTCAAATATACCAGTCGAATTATTATTGGTATTTAGCATTGGTATGAAATGTGTCAGAAAATTTTGTGATATGCATCGCTAGTTCTAAGCAACATTATGCATATGACAGAAGCCCCTTTGCTCACCTATATGGACTTTACTTTCAGTAGTTCATTTTTGGTACATGATAGAGATATCTTCTGTTATTTAAAAAGTCATATTTGATCCCTATAGTATATAGGAATGCCATCTCCATACTCAAATATCTCGTGTTCTCAACCAGCTAAAACGCTGGGATAAAACCAATTGGTGCTAATGTTTAAAAGTTGTTATGTAATCGATTAGTCATCACGTGAAACTTCTTCAACAACATCTAATGTTATTCATACAAAAAATGGCATAATTCAACTGAGTTTTTTTTGCCATCTTCATATCCTGTGATTCCCATATACATTCATGACTATAATATTTATAGCTATTGCAAAATATGACCAATCCATAAAATATGAGGAACCACATGTGCTAGTAGATTTAAAATTTTAGATTAAAGCCACCAACAAGATTTGTTTCAGACAAATGAGTAGTATGCTGTGAACCATCTGGATAGCCCTTTTTTTAGCCGTAGCAATAAATTTTTTTGCTCAGATTGGGTTTTCCATATTTGGGGATTTGGGGGAGTGAAAACCAGAGAGAGAGATGGAAATAGAAGCACCTGATGTTTTGCTCTGTCTTTGGGATATCCAAGAAATGAGCACAAAATCTGAGTAAAAATTGCTGTAAAATTGGTTTCTACTTGAGACATATTTTGCCCACATTTTTTTATAGCAATTTTTGCCGAGATTGGGTTTTCCTCACTTGGGGATTTGGGGGTTTTGATGTAACTAGAGAGTGAAAACCAGAGGGAGAGATGGAAATAGAAGCACGAGAGAGAGAGAGAGAGAGCCCATACCTTAGCAGGAGGAACCCTTTTGTGCGAGATCTGCGGATGCCTTGTGTGGGAGAGAGAAACTTCAGACAAGAGCAGCAAGAGGAGAGATAAGCCTCATTTTGTGCAGGGGAGAGGAAAGAGAAGTTTCAGAGCAGCGAGATGAGAGTGTTCATTCTGTGCAGTGAAAGGAAAGAGAGCGAGGGGAGAGAGTTCATTTTGTGCAGTGAGAGGAGAAAGAAGTTCAGAGCAGAAATAAGAGAGAGATTTAGGTCATTTTTAGCTAAGAAGAGAGAATATATAGGGAAAGCAAGAGGAGAGCGTACGCTTCGCAGGGAGCGTACCTTTGTCAGTGTTGTTTCGTACGGCATTGATTTTGTCGAATTTATTAACTTTTCAAATCTCATTCTGCAGTATCGCATCATGGCCATCGGATTAGGAAAATTAATTCAACGCCGTTGGGTAGAGCGGAACCATATGAGCGAGGTGGCCAATCCCATACTTTTCCCTATATATATATATATATTTATTTATTTATATATATATATATATTTATTTATTTATATATATATATATATATTTATTTATTTATTTATATATATATATATATATATATATATATATTTATTTATACGAGTAATGATCTTATGAGACCCTCCCACACCCATGTGTGTGGGTGGGACCCCAAAATTTGTCATAGATCTCTAGAAACGTTATCACATAGGTGTGAGATTTGATTTTTCTAAAGATCTGTGCCAAATTTAATGGTGGTCCATTGGGGTCCTACACACATGGATGTGGGAGGGACTCATAAGGTCATTGTCCTATATATATATATATATATATATATATATATATATATATATATATATATATATATATATTATCCACAAACTCATTCTAAAGAGTATATCAATATTTTTGGTCAAAAAATTACAAATATTTTATTTTTTAACCCAATGGAATGCATCTACAGTATGATACTATAAGACCACATAACTTTCCCAAATTAATGCAAAGTTTAGTCATGTTGTACTATTATATGCAATTAATGCTACTAATAGGTAAAACTTCATCACTTTTGTGTTTCTAAAAAATGCAATATGGTCTTTATTATTTTAAATTCTTTTATAAATTTTCTGAAAATAACATCCTTATCTATAGTAAATTTGAATTGACAATAAAACACACACATTTTAATGAAATCATATATATTGAATATGCATTGAATGTTATTTCCTAATAATTGTATTAAATAGAATTTATAAATTTAATTTTTTATACTTAAATAATATCACTAATTTAAGGATAATTTAAAAAAAAACCTAATAATTCTATTAACCTAGAATTCATAAATTTAAATTTTTTATACTTAAATAATAACAAAAAAATTTAAGGATAATTTTAAGTAATCAAATTTTTGAAAATTTAAGTAATAATTTGAGTGGAAAATTGAAATTATAACTTTTTTTTTAGGTAGATATTGAAATTATAACTTAGAATAGCCAAATGAATTTATGCCCTCAAGACATTGTCTATTTACTCCCTTGGGATTATGTTTAGCACCCCAAAATTTGTCATCGTAATATCTTTGACCTAGCAACTGAAAGAATGATTATGTGATTGGGCCAGTTAATACCAATAAATTTTTTCTTATGTATTGCCACCTGAATCACTCATAAGTATCCAAATCTAATTAGGAAAAGTTCATATAGAGTTGAAGCTCTAAACAATCAAATTTGAGCCTACCTCAAAAATTTATTAGAAGAAGTTGTTTTAATGCCTAAATATCCTCAAATTGATCATCTCGACATCAAGATGTATAGACATGAAAAAAAATTTGGATTTCAAGCTTCGAAAATAGTGTATTTTATAACGCATTTTTGGATCGTCAATTTTCAAAAAAAATTAAGTTTTCATGGATCTATCAATCTACACTATTTTTTAAGCTTTAAACTTTATAAATAAAGATGAAAATATATTTTAAGGCTATCAAAAAGATTTTTAGTATTGAAACTATATTTCTTAATACTATTTGAAGGTAAGCTCTATTTTGATTGTTTAGAGCGTAGGCCCTATACAAACCGCAGCCAATATAATAGAGGAAAAATATCTCCATAGACTCCATTTTCAACTTTCATTTCTCCATTGACCTGAGATTGCAAAACCTATCTTACCACATAGAAATTCATTTTATTTTATCTCCTAACCCCCTAGACATATTTTATTCATTTTTACTAATTAATTTTATCCAAACAAATTTTAAAAAGATATTGTTTTTTGAACCCTCTCTCTCTTTACATGATTCCTAAAAAGATATTGTTTTTTGAACCCTCTCGCTCTTTACATGATTCCCTTTCTCTCTCCTTGAGTGCAGGCATAGTTATTAAATCGATCAATAGAAAATAACCCCCAGAATAAAACTAGTAAACCGATATGGCCACAAAAGTTCCCAACAACTCATCAGAGAACATTCCACTCGTATCCTTGAAATTACAAAGAAAACCCACCTGCGATTTTCTCTCTTGTTATATTGATCCAGGTTCTTTTGATCCTATTATGAGGCGAAACTGGTGAAAATTAATTGGGTTAATTGGCTTCTCTCTCTAGTAGTTGAAGAAGCCAGTAAATCAGATTACACGGAATGGGAAATCTCTCTCTCTCTCTCACTCAAATAGGGTTAATGGTTTCTCAATCCCAAAAGATGTGAGTGGATTTCTCAAAGTTTTGGCTCCTGGGTTTCTCTTTCTAGAATTTAAATGAGAAACCATAAGGAGACATGTAACTGGATAAGAAACTGGTTTAAGACGAAGCCATTGTTTGACTTCATCAATAAAAAAGGGCAAATTTTTCACCAAGTCCGCGACACCTTCACTGTGTGGAAACAAAGTTCTTAGGTTTCTCTCTCTAGAATTTAAAGGAGAAACCATGACAACACATGAAAATCAATGAGAAAATGGTTTTCTAGGAGGCCATCATTTATCTCCATCAATACAAAAAGGTAACTTACTTCACCATTGACTATGCCATCTCTTCACCAGAGGCATCTCCATCTAGGAGGCCATCGTTTTTCTAAACCAGTTCCAGCCATCGCCGGCTCATTTCCCATCAACCACAGGAACCCCGCCCCTCTTTCTTCGACTTAGAATGAAAGGAAGGCTTTGGCCGGAATGCTCATTTTTTTGGCAATTCCCAGCGAAATTCTGGCCATTCAGGCTTTTCAAAGGGAAAATCCAGGGAAGTGGGGGGAAATTCCGATGAATTTCAATGGGATTTATGACGTGACGAGGAGGCTACTTTTTTGTTTCCTCTCATTGATGTAAAGCCAAAAGATAAAGATGGCTTTGTGAGCTATGAAGAGCTTAAGGGTTGGAACGTTACGCCAGCTATCTAGAAATTGCAGAGAGAGGCGAAGAGAGAGAGATGAGGGATTGTTATAAAGATGGAGATGCCTCTGGTACTGCAATGGCAGATGAGATGGCGACTATGAAGTAAAGCTCCATCATGAAGCTTGATGGCACGAGGTGGCCCATTTTCTCTACAATCTCCCAGCTTCCACAATTGAGCTGGAAAGAAATGGGTTGCATAAAGAGAGCGGAAGAACACTCTAGAGAGAGAAATACATGAGGAGAGAGATTGAAACATGTGAGGTGAGAGGAGAGAGGGAATTAAAAAAAGATGTCTTTTTTAATTTGTTTGGGTTAAAATTTGAAATAAAAATAGATAAAGTTATTTGGAGGGAGGAAGGGGGGGGGGGGGGGGTTAGAAGATAGGGTTTGAACATTGGGTTTAAAAAGACGTGAAAGTTAAAAATAGGGTTTATAGAGATATTTTTCCTATAATTTATGAACCAAATAAAAATACAAGAATGCAAAAAGCTGTCACTAGCTTGCCATCAAAAGAAAATTACATTCACAACATGAATTTGAAAATTACATAAAAGACGTAATGGAATCAAGAAAGCATGAAACAATAAAATATTGCATATTTTGCCTCAGGTTATCTTCAAGTTTTCCACCAATGACGTACGGGATCTAGGTTCAAGAACTTGTCTCACCACTTGGGAAGCTTAGACAAAACTAGCAGAGAGCATGACATGAAATAAATTAGACCACGGCTCAGCACATAACCATAAGGCCAAAACCTATAACTAAGCTTTGTGGCTTGGGCATACCACCCCTTAGGATTTATTTTCTTTTCTAAAACCCTAACTTTATAAAGAGAAGAAGAGAGAGAGAGAGATCATAGAGGGGAATGGCACCCCTTAGACTAAGAGAGAGAGAGAGAAAGAAAAAGAGACCAAAAGATATAGAGAATGAGCCCCCATAATTAGTTTATATAGACTAAAAGTTAGAGTTTCTAGGGTTAGGGTTTTGTCATCATTATGAGGCTTCATCTTAACTTTTAATCTTGGAGACCTGTGGGGTAAAGATATCTCATCCATCTATTTCTTGGTCAATCATGATTAGATAAATGACGTTGAATCATTATCTCTCAATTTCCATAACTCTTTTCCCATTAAATATGATGTAAAGAAAATTCTAAATCAATTACAATTAATCATTACACTCTCCTTTTTTTTAATAAATTAAAATATCTATACTACACGTTCCTAAAATTTTCAACTCAACATGTGGTTTAATAACATATGACACAATTTAGGAAAGAAAATAAGATGAGGTCTGACACCCCACCCCATGGGTAGCCATGTGGGCTCCACACCCCACCCCATGGGTAGCCATGTGGGCTCCACACCCCACTAATTGGTGGGTCCAACAAATTTTTATGGACATCAATATATTAAATATAATTTTTAGATTATAAAATAATTTTTGTGACGCTATCATATATTTAGTTTTTCTCTTTGATTAAAATAAATCCAGAAAATTAATTTTTTTCCTTATGCACAAATCATTTTTCAATAAAATAAAATACTCAGAGAGGTCTAAAATTTATTTAACTTATTTGAAAAATAATTCAAATATATTTAAACATATCTAAGAAGATTTAATGGAGATTAGATCCATAGAGTTAAGATTACGACAAATCTATTGAGGATTTCATTCTTTCTAATGATCATATCTCTTCTCAAGCTGGTCCAATATTTCCCATGACCTACAGCCCTTTCGCAGAGGTTCATGATTGGACTATTAAAGTCAAGCAATAAATGAAAGAGACATGACTGTAGTTTACGGATTGCAAATCCCTCCATAAGAACAAGTCTAAGTCCCATTCTATCACTATGCTTCATTGGTACTTCCAACACAGTCCAATGATGCATAGAATCATCTTTTCGCACATTGTGCACATCATACACCCATATCCAAAGAGCCGCTTACCGGACAACTATCTAGTGTACATGCTATGTGATAGTAATGATAAAGATTTAAGCCTATGTTCCATTCCGCCAACTATATGATTCACATTTAGTCCCTTGATGTATTTGTCTTGGGCACAACTCCGATATCATCAACCCACATCGAAACCCTTATCGGTTGTGCTCACAACTACGACTTTTGTACATCTCCTTGAGCCATAGCTAGTCAAAATTCAGGTGAGGCTCGACATTAGCAATGCTTAATAGTAAATTTTAGAAACTGCAAATTTAAGTAAATGTTACTTTTATAGTAGTTTGAAATCGGCTTGATGAGAGATATCTACAATGGAGCGCTAACTAGTGTACGAACAAATAGTAGAAATACGAGTGAGTTTTTAGTAACAATAGATCACACCAAGGGTCAACATTGAGCTTGTACCACTTTGTATTAGTTATGGATCACTTAGCTAGACACCTACATGATGAGGTACCATGGTTCATGTTATTCACAGATGATACAGTTTTGATCAATGAGGCCCAAAACAATATCAACACGAAGTTAAAACTTTGGAGGGATGCTCTAGAATCCAAAGGTTTCAAAAATAGCCTAGCAAAGATAGAGTATATGAAATGCAAGTTTAGTAATAATCTAAGTAAATATGAGAAAGTAGTTAAGATTGATGGCCAATAAGTACAAAAAGACCGCACTTTCGATATTTTGGGTCGATATTCCAGGAAAATAGAGAGATTGAGGAAGATGAATTAGAGTTGAGTGAACGAAGTGGAGATATGCAATTGCAATTTTATGTGATCGCCACATACAAATAAAGGTGAAAGACAAATTCTATATAACAGCTGTGAGATCAGCTTTGCTCTATGGGGCAGAATATTGGGAACCCATAAAATGGGTATAGCGAAGATGATGATGTTAAGATGGATGAGTGGCAAGACAAGAAGGGATAGAATTCAAAATGAATCATTCAAGAAAATTTAGGTGTGGCACCAATTGACTATAAGATGAGAGATTAGACTTCGGCTAGCCTTGTGTGGTGCCGAGTCAGTACAGTTCATGTTAGGAGGTGCGATTTAGTTTAAGTAGAAGGATTGAAAATGACAAGGAGTAGGCTCAAAAGGATGTGGTTGAAAGTAGTTCAAAAAGATATGAGGACTTATAGACTCACTAAAGGTATGACATTTAATAGAGCAGAATGGCAGACCAGGATCTATGTTGTTGAACCCAAATAATTGGGAAAAGGCTATGATGATGATAGTAGTTTTAAATACTTATTTTAAAAACTAGAAATATCGTATAACAACAATTTCAAAATGTCAAATTTCCAGGAATTAATTAGTAAATGAGTTTAAAAAATATAGCTGTACAATTAAAATTTATAATTGAGAAACATCATAGTTAATAAATAAAATAAAATTTAAAGTATAATGTATTCATAAATAAAATTATTTACTTTGAATCTTAATTAACTATTAATAACTTTATAAGTACAAATATCAACCAACCAAATTATAAAATTTTAGTTTTTAAATTCGTTGTTATGCAATAGGTCACATAAGTTATTCTTAATTTTAGTATTATTTTTCACAATGTATCTCCTGACACCTCAATTCGTGACAGCACAGCATAGTACCACAACAAACACAATATACCCCACTACCCTAAACAGTAGCTTACTTAAGATTAATATAAAAAATTATATTTATAAAAATTATAGTAAGAAAATTAGCTATACACAATCATTAGATCTTAAATTTTTTGGTGACTGTTTTATGGACATGAGATGGTTGCAAGTTGTTTTAAAGGATATGTGACTACTTTTATACATATTCATGTTTAGAAATGAATTTTCAATACCATGTCCATTCCAAAAAAGTACATTAATTTACTCTGAAAAAGAACATTTATAAGAAAAAATTAGTGAGAGAGAGAGATTAAATTTATAACTATAATAAAAATTTATATTTCAGCAATATTATAGATAAATATAAATTTATAAATATTTTTAATAACAAATTGAGTTAATAGGGTAAACTTGGAGTTCAGAACCATGTTTTATTAAAAAATTGTTCAGTTTTTTTTTTTTAATCATCTTCAGAAGTCCAAGTTCTGAACTGCACATTAACAACAACAACAAAAAAAAAACATGCTCAGAGCTCGAAGTTCTAGACAAAAACATTTGATAAAAAAGGAAACAAAAAAAACTCCATAACTTGGAGTCTTAAACATAGATAGCAAATCTCTAACAAAAACATGATGTTTTCCCCCAATAAATCTCAAATGTCATTCGCCTTTCTAAAGCATGTTTGAAACTCCAAGTTTTCAAAAAATCTGGAAAATATCATGTTTTTTTCCACGCAGCTGATATAAATGCTGATTTCATGTACTTAAAAACATAAAAAGTATTTCTTTTTAGTTACCATTATTTATTTGAAAATACAAGAAATCTTTTTTCATTTTGAATAATTTTTTTACTGATTTATAATTTCCTAAAAGGAACTTCTCTAAACTAAAATTAAATTTATAGAATAAAAGTAAATCCATATTATGTAAATTTTATTATGGACACGATTTCTATGCGGCCCGCCCATATATCGTAGAAATGCGGGCTTGGCAATAAATATATATTTTTAAATATAATTTGATCTTAATTTGTAGAGAATATATAATCTTTACTATGGAGATCATGGATATTAAAAAAATAAAAAAACTATAAATAATAATTATACTAAAAAAACATTTGGACCATTAATTATATTTGTTTTTAGATAGGCCACCCAATTACCTTTGGACAACATATTGTAGAAATGCAGTCCAGCCCGCATGAAGCAATTTTCCTTTTATTATTCATATTATTCTTAAAAATTTATTTTAAAAATTTAAATTTATTGTAACCAATTTCAAACTGACATATTTTTAAAAATGAATTAATAGATGATTTTAACTGTTTAAAATTATAAGTATAAAGTAGAATTTATAAATGAGCAATACCATAATTAATAAACAAAATTAAATTTAAATCATTAAATATAATCATAAATAAAATTATTCTTCACAAAATTTATACATAAGATCACTCACATTTTCATTTGTTTACGTGACGATTTGATAATCAACTTAATAGGTAAGTTTCTATTAATCAAATATTACCTTGAATCTTAATTCAGTATTTATAACTTTAGAAGTAAAATAGCAACTTATCAAATTATAAATTTTTAGTTTTTTAGGTTTCATTTGTTCTGATTCAATATAAGTTACATAGGTTGCTCTTAACTTCAATATTACCTTTACCTAAGATTGATATAAAAGCCACATGTTAATAAAAATTGTAGCAAGTAGATTAGCTAATACATTGTTGTAGATCCCAAGATTTTAGGTGATTTCATGGATACAAGATGGAGACAAATTATTTTACAAGAGTTGGGATTACCTTCATGCATTTTCATGTTTTGAAATAAATTTTTAATAATATGTTTACCCCAAAAAATTCTATTAATTCCGAGAGAGAGAGAGAGGGGGAGGGAGGGAGGGATATATATATATATGGAAGATACTACAAGACGCTTATAGGTGAAAATAAACAGTGATTTCGTAAACCCTCATCACCATCCAAAGTTCATCGCACGATCACGATTGTTCGGTAGTGTTTCATTTTTTTTTTTACAAATCAGAATGGTCTGAAATTTGGAGTATGCGTTCATCAAAAATAGGTGAATTTATGAAAAATATTAAAAAAATATTTTACATGAAATAAATTGAACAAAATACCCCCAAAATATTTCGGGGATATTTTGGTCAATTTTTTTCTCGAATAATGTTTTTTGTATTTTTATTTGGTGCGCCTCACAAAGATGTACATATGCTCCAAATTTCAGATCATCCGATTTACAGAAAAAAAAAAAGAAAATTGAAACACTACCAGACAATCATGCTCGTGCGATGAACTTTAGACGATAATAAGCATAGGTGAAATCACTGTTCATTTTTGCCTATATACACTATTCTTTAGGCAAAATAAATAGTGATTTCGCCTACCCTCATCACCGTCCAAAGTTCATCGCACGGTCACGATTGTCCAATAGAGTTTTATTTTTTTATTTTTTTTCTACAAATCAGAATGATCTGAAATTTGGAGCATATATTCATAAAAAATAGACGAATCTATAAAAAATATCAAAAAAATATTTTATATGAAATAAATTGATTAAAATACCCCTGAAAATTTTTAAGGGTATTTTGGTCAATTTATTTTTTACGAATTATTTTTTTATATATTTTTATTAGGTGCACCTCACTAAGATATACACACGTTCAAAATTTTAGATCATTCTAATGTGTAGAAAAAAATAAAAAATAAAATACTACCAGACAATCGTGACCGTATATGAACTTTGGATAGTGTTGAGGGTAGACAAAATCACTGTTCATTTTTGCCTATAGGCGTTGGGAAGAATTTTCATATATATATATATATATATATATATATATATATATATATATATACACATATACATATCTATTTTTAGAGATTTTATTTTAAAATAGATATGGAAAGGAAATAATTCCACTCTGATACCATAAGGCGAAATTAGACATTAAAGCAAGATTAAACAAGATTAAACACAGTAAAACATTAACATGAAACCAATACAACAGAATACAAGACGTAAAGTAAACTCACATTTAACAAATACATAAGCTGGTGAATAACTTTAGCTGCTCCCAGATGTAGTCAAGAGCTTCTTCCCAAAAACTGTCACACATAACAATCTTACACTTTTACAATAACGAAACTAAATAAACATCCGAATGGCTTGATACACCACCAGATATACAGAGAGATGACAATAGCGAGAGAGCTGCAGAGAGAGAGGACTGTAAAGAGTTGCATAGAGAGAGGACTGTAGAGAGTTGCAGAGAGAGAGGACTACTTAGGAAAACTCAGGTTGGAAACTCCAGATAACTTCCGATGTTTCAAAAGAGCGGAGTCCTCCCTCTTTTATAGCTTCTAAAGTTAGGCGGATTTGAAGATGTTTAAAGTCCGCACCGACACAACAGTGAGATACTTCGGTTGGTGACAATAGTGGACCATCGGCTAGTGGCAACAGTAAGATGTTGTGGGCTCGTGGCTACAGTAAGATGATGCCGGCTGGGACACATGTCCTAGATAGATTGGATTCGTTCTGATCCCCCCTTAATTTTCATTATTTTGGATAAAATTCTATTCCGACGCAATCGTCACCGTTCATCGGACTATAATCTTCTTGGTCTTCACTTTGGGTAGAGGTGGACATTATTTCTTCATTATTTTTTATGGCCTCCCAGAGTTTCGTTTCTAACTCTTCTTTGGATAGTTTAGGGTTTTATTGCTGAAATATTACAACATATTCTGATATTTCCATCTTTTGAAGTGAAGTTGAAGGTATAAACTTCATTTTTATTTTGTCTGCATTTAAGGAGTCATTCTTATAACTATGCCACCATTTGATATAGATTTGTCTTTGTAATTTGGGAATATAACCACATCTATCCATATCATCTACTAAGACCTGATACAAGCAGAGAATGGTACGAATGCATCCTGATAGAAACATGATCAATTTTTATAGTTCATCATTCTAGAAATAGTGATAATGAAATAGCATATTCAAAGTTCCAAATCAAAAAAGTTATTAATTACAAAGAATGGGGATCGAATCCCTTAAAGCCAGGGATCATGAATACAAAAGGATTTAAAATTAAATCCTACCATTACTAAGAATATATAAAGGCTTGGGAAGAAGTCTTTTCATACCAGAATACAAAAAATTCCCATAGCTGGTAAATTCAGTTCAAAATAATTGAGCCAAATAATTTTCCAAATTGGTTTAAAAATTGATTCTCCATATGGGGATCCACAAACTAAATACTACCAACAGAACTGTAAATTTCACAGAGAAAATTCTCTTAGTATAATAAAAAGAGTCTAAAAAGAGACTACCACATAAATTTTATGACCTTATATCAGGTCCCTTAGATTTTAAAATGAGAGTATCAAGTCTCAGCAGATGACATGGATAGATGGCATAATATCCCCGAATTACAAAGATAAATCTATATCAAACGGTGGGATAATTCTAAGAATGACTCTTTAAATCCAAACAAAATAAAAATGAAGTTTATACCTTCAACTTCACCCCAAAAGATGGAAATATCATAATATGTTGCAATATTTCAACAACGAAACCCTAAACTATCCAAAGAAGAGTTTAAAAAGAAACTCTGAGAGGCAATAGAAAATTATGAAGAAATAATGTTCACCTCTACCCAAAGTGAAGACCAAGAAGATTATAGTCTGATGAAAGGTGATGATTGCGCTAGAATAGAATTTTCTTCAAAATAAAGAAAATTCAGGGGGGACCAGAACGACTCCAATATATCCAGGACACGTGTCCCAGCTGACAGCATCTTACTGTAACCACCAGCGGACAGCATCTTACTGTAGCCACCAGCTGACAGCATCTTACTGTAGCCACCAGCCGACAGCATCTTACTGTAGCCACCAGCAGACAGCATCTTACTGTAGCCACCAGCCGACAACAGCTTACTGTAGCCACCAGCCGATGGTCCACTGGAGCCACCAACCGAAGGAATCTCACTGATGTGTCGGTGCGGACTTCAAACATCTTCAAATCCGCCTAACTTTAAAAGCTATAAAAGAGGGAGGACTCTGCTCATTTGAAACATCGGGAGTTATCCTGAGTTTCCCTCATGAGTTTTCCTAAGTAGTCCTCACTCTCTGCAACTCTCTACAGTTCTCTCTCTGCAACTCTCTACAGTCCTCTCTCTCTATAACTCTCTACAGTCCTCTCTTTGTAGAACTCTCTACAGTCATCTCCCTCTGTAACTCCCTACAGTCCTCTCTCTCTGCAACTCTCTACAGTCCTCTCTCTCTGCAACTCACTACAGTCATCTCTCTCTACAACTCTCTACAGTCCTCTCTCTCTGTAACTCACTACAGTCATCTCTCTCTGCAACTCCTTACAGTCCGCTCTCTCTGCTACTCTCTACAACCCTCTCTCTCGGCAGCGCTCTCTCTACTGTCTTCTCTCTGTATATCTGGTGGCGTATCAAGCCATTCAAATTTTTATTTAGTTTTGTTATTGTAAAAGTGTGAGATTGTTATGTGTGACTGTTTTTTGGAAGAAATTCCTGACTACATCCCGGAGCAGCTAAAGTTATTCACCAGCTTTTGTATTTGTCAAATGTGAGTTTACTTTTTACGTCTTGCATTTTGTTGTATTTGTTTCATGTTAATGTTTTAGTGTGTTTAATCTTGTTTAATCTTGCTTTAATGTCTAATTTCGCTTTATGGTATAAGATCCAAGTTTATATTACAGTGGTCTACCTGTATCACCAGTGGAAAACTGAGCTATTGAATAGAATTCTGAAAATAATTTGCAGAAGTAAGTACGACGTCGTTGTGACCCAAAGATCACTAAAGCCAGAAAGAGCCAGAAAAGTGTAGCTACTGTTTCCGTTGACTCAAACTACAAATGGCAAATTTTATCAGAACTTTATCAAATAGGTCAGCTACTACTAGTAATACACTACGTTTTAATAATAGGGAAGAAATAACAATTGATAACATAGAAAAACGAATCAAAAATTTGAATAAATCTAAGGTACCTGTCTCAAACATCTATAGTAAATGAACGTTTGATTTTAAAAGTAGTTTTTCTATTAAAGCTGAGAACAAAGACTCTGAACAAATAATAGAATAATCAGATGGAGAGATAGAAATTAGTTTTCCATCCTCCATAATGACTACTTTAAGAATTGGTGAACCTAGCATTAGGGATCCTCCCAGAAGCTCTACCTCTTCAATCCCACAGTCAAAATATGAAAGATTACCCACTTATTGGAGAACTATTATCGAAAGACTTAATAGGACTCCAAATCAGGTTCAACAATCAGACTATAGGGTAGATACTCCAGGTTTTTCTGAAGTAGAAGAACAAGAACCAACACCTTCTAAGCTTGACTTTGATGTAATTCTTATTCAAAAGGAAGAATTTAAAATTGATAAAAAATGGATCAGAAAAGATTTTTACTCTGAAGTAAATAGATTGATAAGAGAATGGTTCTTCAAATAATTTAAAGAACCACTGAGAGATGCCTTTCATCTAAAATTTAATCGTTTCACGATAAAACATAAGGCAACTGTTAAGTTCTTTAAATGGTTAAAATACATAGCAAAAGATTATGAAATAAAAATTCAAAAATTTGAGGTAAATATGGTCGAAAATTCCTTTCAAACCTTTCAAACCACCAAAGGAGAAACAATTGAGTTAATTTATCCCCCTGAGACTAGCTTACAGCTTAAAGGAGAAAAGTTAGGGGAGAAAATTGAAATTAGAGTCACACCTCTCAAGATAGGACCCAAAGAAAGAGACCATAATATGGCTAAGCTTGATGGAATACCTCATATTATTGAACAAAATAACTATACAAATATTTTCCTTCAAACAATAGGAAAACAGACTACAACAATAGAAAATGCAGTGAACAAATTAAAAACAACTCCTGAACCCAGAAGTTCTGAAAAACGAAAGGAAGCCGTCCTATTCAAAACTCCTCCAACTATTGAAGTAGGAAAATTCAGCCTGCAAGGAATAAAAAAAAAAGAGGAAAATAGTGAGTTAATTGATGAGCTGGTCAAAAGATTAAAGAAATTAACCATTGATGAAAAGGTAAAGGGCCAGTCTTCTAGCATAAAGGAAGGAAATATTCAGGTTTTGCAAAAGGCACATGACAAAGAAATTGAAGATATGGAAAAAGCTTTTAAAACTGAAAGCTTAGATATAAATAAACTAGACTATGGGAAAAAGGTAAGACCAGGGTCCCAAACTCGAATGTACCATCCTAAACCTACACCAGTAGATCTACAGATAGAGGAAGATCTAATCTCCACCTCGGTCTCCTATTCAGGAAAATCCATAATAAATTAGAATATAAATAGCATGGCTGAAAACCAGATCTTAGATCTCATGAAACATATGACTATGTATGCCACTGCCTGCAAGACAAGTGGAAACCAAGACCATGAGATAGCCAATTACATAATATGTGGATTTATAGGATGGTTAAGAGGATGGTGGGATTTTCATATAGATGAAGAATGAAGTAATCAAATATTAATTGCCTCAAAACAAGAGATAGTTAAGAGAGAAGATGCCTAAGATAACATAGTACAAGAGGAGATGCAGTCAATACATTGATATATACCATCACTCTCCATTTTGTAGGAAGTACTGCTTTGCTAGCAGCAAGGTCTGAAGATTTGTTATTAAATCTAAGATGTCCAACACTCTCTCATTATAAGTGGTACAAAGATGTATTTTTCTCAAGACTACTATCAAGAGAGGATAGTAAGTCAGACCATTACAAACAAAAAATTATAGCTGGTCTACCACACCTTTTGTTAGAAAAGGTAAAGACCAGGCTTAAAAACAAACATGGCGAAATTATTCCTTATTCTCTATATACATTAGGAGAATTATCAGCTGAAATTTGTGCTGAGGGTTTGGCTTTATGTACAGACTTGAAACTTTGATGACAATTAGAAAAATAGAGAATAACAAGCAGAAAGGAATTAGGAGACATCTGCGAGCAATTTGGATTTAATACTCTACCCCCTTCAAAGCCTTTCCAAAAAAGAAAATATGAAAAATTTAGAAAAAGAAAATTCAAACATTATTCAAAGGCAAAAGAAAAATTTTTCAAAAAATTCTTACATGATAAACCATATTTTAAACATAGGAGAAAAAAGAAAATCCCTGTCTATTATAATTGTGGCAAAGTTGGCCATTACAAAAGCAAATGTATGAAAGAAAAATTAAATCTTTGGAAATAGATAATAATATTAAAAAGCAATCATTTGAGATACTCCAAATTGAGGATGAAATCTTTGATTCCTCTGAATCAGAAGAGCAAATGTTGATTGGGGAAATAAATGTTGAAGATATCATTATCAGCAATTCTGATTCAGGTTCCGATAATAAAAATAGTCCAGAAAAAAAAAAAAAAAAATTTGTCAATGTGATTTTTACAAGGCAATAACGGATATGAACGGGTTAAGCATCAACACGCTCACCAAAAAATATGACCTGATCATATACTTCATCGACAAAATATCTGACCCAGAGGCTAAAAAAAGCCTCAATCCAGTACATCAATATGTCCAAAGCCCCTTCCAGAAAACCTAAGTCTTCTCTTGTCCCAACAAAAAAAGATTATAGTTTCCAAGATATTTTAAAAAGGGTACAAAATAAAACATATACAGAAAAGGAACCTTCAATATCTGAGTTAAAATATGAGATCAATGAAGTTAGAAATGAGTTGATAGCCCTGAAATCAAGGGTTCAAATCTTAGAATTAACCCAGAATCCTTTCAATGAGGCAATGGAAAAAGAAAACATAGAAGGTGAATTTGATAATCTGATCACTGAGTATAATATTCTTTAACCACCTGAGGTTGAAAACACCCTTCCTAAACCAGAAACCTCCAAAGCTGAAATGAATGTAATAGAAAAGGTCCAAAATTATAAATATGTAAACCTTGTAAACAAAATTATAACCCAAAAATGGTTTATAAACATCAAAATCGTAGTTCAAAAGGAATACAGCTTCCAAACTACCGCCCTGATAGATTCAAGAGCAGGCCTAAATTGTATTAATGAAGGATTAGTACCAACTAAATACTTTAGCAAAACTACCCAAATCCTTAATATTGCAGATGGCAGCAAAATGCTTATAAATTATAAGCTATCAAATACATCAGTATGCAATAATGTTGCTTGTTTCAAATTTCCATTCATAATGGTAAAAGGTTTAAGTCAACCTGTTATTCTAGGGACCTTTTTTTAAATATGCTCTATCCAATTAAGATTGATGACACACGGATAGAAGCCAGTATTGAAGGGCAAGGTCAAATTTACCTTTAGTGAAAAATTTTATATTACCTGAAAGAAGAAATAAAATACAAAAATATAGAAGAAAAGCTATCTCTTCCTTAAATTCAAACTAAAATAAAATCTCTAAAATTAGATATGGAATGGGAAATATGTGTCGATATCCCCAATGCCTTTTGGGATAAGAAACAACATATAGTAGAACTTCCTTATGAACTAGATTTTCGAGAAGGAAAAATTCCTACTACGACAAGGCCTATTCAAATGAAGAACAGGTTACTCAAAATCTGCAAAAAAAAGATAAAAGAATTATTGGATAAAAAGCTTATCAGAAAAAGCTCATCACCATGGAGTTGTTCGGCCTTTTATGTAGAAAAGGCCACTGAAATCTATCCAGGACACATGTCCCAGCCGACAGCATCGTACTGTAGCCACCAGCTGACAGCATCTTACTGTAGCCTCCAGTTGACAACATCTTATTGTAGCCATCAGGCGACAGCATCATACTTTAGCCACCAACCGACATCATCTTACTGTAGCCACCAGCCAACGGTCCACTGCAGCCAACGATCGAAGGAATCTCATTGTTGTGTCGGTGCGGACTTCAAACATCTTCAAATCCGCCTAACTTTAAAAGCCATAAAAGAGGGAGGACTCCGCTCATTTGAAACATCGGGAGTTATCCAAAGTTTCCATCTTGAGTTTTCCTAAGTAGTCCTCTCTCCTTGCAACTCACGATAGTTCTCTCTCTCTACTACTCTCTACAGTCCTCTCACTCGACAACTCTCTCTCTATTGTCTTCTCTCTGTATATCTGGTGGCGTATCAAGCCATTCAGATTTTTATTTAGTTTTGTTATTGTAAAAGTATGAGATTGTTATGTGTGACTGTTTTTGGGAAGAAGTTCCTGACTACATCCCGGAGCAGCTAAAGTTATTCACCAGCATCTGTATTTGTCAAATGTGAGTTTACTTTTTACATCTTGCATTATGTTGTATTTATTTCATCTTAATGTTTTACTGTGTTTAATCTTGCTTTAATGTCTAATTCCGCTTTAATATAAGAGCTAAGTATATATTATAGTGGTCTAGCTGTATCACCGGTAGAAAACTGAACTATTAAATAGAATTCTGAAAAAAATTTGCAGAAGTAAGTTCAAAGTCGCCATGACCCAAAGATCACTAAGGCCAGGAAGAGCCAGAAAAGTGTAGGGACTGTTTCCGGTTGACTCAAACTACAAATGGAAAATTTTATCAGAACTTTATCTAATAGATCAGCTACTACTAGTAATACACTACGTTTTAATAATAGGGAAGAAATAATAATAGATAACATAGAAAAACGAATCAAAAAAAAGAATATCCCTAAGGTACATGTCTTAGACGTCTATAGTAAACGAACGTTTGATTTTAAAAGTAGTTTTTCTATTAAAACTGAGAAGAAAGACCCTGGACAAATAATAGAATATTCAGATGGAGAGATAGAAATTAGTTTTCCATCCTCCAGAAGGACTACTGTAAGAATTGGTGAACCTAGCATTAGGGATCCTCCTAGAAGCTCTACCTCTTCAATCCCACAGTCAGAATATGAAAGATTACCCACTTGTAGGAGAACTATTATCGAAGGACTTAATGGGACTCCAAATCAGGTTCAACAACCTGTCTATAGGGTAGATACTCCAGGTTCTTCTAAGATAGAAGAACAAGAACCAGCACCTTCTGATCTAGACTTTGTTCAAATGTTATTCAAAAGGAAGAATTTAAAATTTATAAAGAATGGATCAGAAAAGATTTTTACTCTGAAGAAAATAGATTGATAAGAGAATGGTTCTTCAAATAATTTAAAGAACCACTGTGAGATGCCTTTCATCTGAAAATTAATCATTTCATGATAAAACAAAAGGTAACTGTCAAGTTCTTTAAATGGTTAAAATACATAGCAAAAGATTATAGAAGAAAAATTCCAAAATTTGAGGTAAATAAGGTCGAAAATCCTTTCAAACCTTTCAAACCACCAAAGGAGAAACAATTGAGTTAATTCATCCCCTTGAGACTAGATTACAGCTTAAAGGAGAAAAATTAGGGGAAAAAATTGAAATTAGAGCCTCACCTCTCAAGATAGGACCCAAAGAAAGCGACCATAATATGGCTAAGCTTGATGGAATACCTCATATTATTAAACAAAATAACTATACAAATATTTTCCTCCAAACAATAGGAAAACAGACTACAAGAATAGAAAATGCAAAAAACAAATTAAAACAAACTCCTGAACTCAGAAGTTTGAAAAACAAAAGGAAGCCGTCCTATTCAAACCTCCTCCAACAATTGAAGTAGGAAAATTCAGCCTGCAAGGAATAAGGAAAAAAGAGAAAAATAGTGAGTTAATTGATGAGCTGGTCAAAAAATTAAAGAAATTAACCATTGATGAAAAGGGAAAGGGCCAGTCTTTTGCCATAAACGAAGGAAATATTCAGGTTTTACAAAATGCACATGACAAAGAAATTGAAGACATGGAAAAAGTTTTTAAAACTGAAAGCTTAGATATAAATAAAATAGACTATGGGAAAATGGTAAGACCAGTGTCCCAAACTAGAATGTACTATCTTAGACCTACACCAATAGATCTACGGATAGAGGAAGATCTAATCTCTACCTCGGTCTCTTATTCAGGAAAATCCAAAGTAAATTAGATTATAGATGGCATGGCTAAAAACCAAATCCTAGATCTCATGAAACATATGACTATGTATGCTACCGCCTGCAAGGCAAGTGGAAACCAAGATCATGAGAGAGTCAAAGCTATAATATGTGGATTTACATGAAAGTTAACGGGATGGTGGGATTTCCATATAGATGAAGAATCAAAAAACCAAATATTAAATGCTTCAAAACAATGGATAGTTAAAAGAGAAGATAGCCAAGCTAATATAGTGCAAGAAGGAGACGTAATCAATACATTGATATATACCATCACTCTCCATTTTGTAGGAAGTACTGCTTTGCTAGCAGCAAGGTCTGAATATTTGTTATCAAATCTCAGTTGTCCAACACTCTCTCATTATAAATGGTACAATGATGTATTTTTCTCAAGACTACTATCAAGAGAAAGTAAGTCAGACCATTGGAAAGAAAAATTCATAGTCGGTCTACCATACCTTTTTGCAGAAAAGGTAAAAACAAGGCTTAAAAACAAACAAGGTGGAATTATTCCTTATTCTCTGTATACATTAGGAGAATTATCAGCTAAAATTTGTGCTGAGGGTCTGACTTTATGTACAGACTTGAAACTTAGAAGACATTAGAAAAGCAGAGAATAACGGGCATAAAGGAATTAAATGACTTCTACGAGCAATTTGGATTCAATACTCTACCCCCTTCAAAGCCTTTCCATAAAAGAAAACATTAAAAATTCAGGAAAAGAAAATTTAAACATTATTCAAAAGTAAAAGAAAAATTTTCCAAAAAATTCTTACAAGATAAACTACCTTTTAAACATAGGGGAAAAAGGAAAATCCCTGTCTGTTATAATTGTGGCAAAGTTGGCCATTACAAAAACAAATGTAGGGTTCAAAGAAAATTAACTCTTTAGAAATTGATGATAATATTAAAAAGCAAATATTTGAGATATTCCAAATTGAGGATGAAACCTCTGATTCTTCTGAATCAGACGAAGAAATGTTGATTGGAGAAATAAATGATGAAGATATTATTTTCAGCAGTTCTGATTCGGACTCCGATAATGAAAATAATCCAGAAAAAGAAAAGAAAAATTGCCAATGTGAATTTTACAAGGAAATAATGGATATGATTTGGTTAAGCATCAATACCCTCACAAAAGAAGAAGACTTGATTATAGACCTCATTGAAAAAATATCAGACAGTGGCTAAAAAAGAAGCCTTAATCCAGTACATCAAAATGTCCAAAGCCCCTTCTAGAAAACCCAAGTCTTCTCTTGTCCCAACAAAATAAGATTACAGTTTCCAGGATATTTTGAAAAGGGTACAGAATAAGACATATACATAAAATGAACCTTCAATATCAGAGCTAAAATATGAAATTAATGAAGTCAAAAATGAGTTGATAGCTCTGAAAGAGAGGGTTCAAATCTTAGAATTAACCTAGAATCTTATCAGCGAAGCAATTGAAGAAGAAAATATAGAAGATAAACTTGATAATCTGATCACTGAGTATAATATTCCTTTACCACCTGAGGTTGAAGACACCCTTCCTAAACCAGAAACCTCCAAAGCTGGAATGAATGTAATAGAAAAGGTCCAAAATTGTAAATATGTAAACCTAATAGACAAAATTATAACCTAAAAATGGTTTACAAATATCAAAATCGTAGTTCAAAAGGAATACAGCTTCCAAACTACCACCCTGATAGATTCAAGATCAGACCTAAACTATATTAATGAAGGATTAGTACCAACTAAATACTTCAGCAAGACTACCCAAATCCTTAATATTGCAGATGACAGCAAAATGCTTATAAACTATAAGCTATCAGATACTGCAGTATGCAATAATGGTGTTTGATACGCCACCAGATATACAAAGAGAAGGGAGTAGAGAGAGAGCTGCAGAGAGAGAGGGCTACTTAGGAAAACTCAAGATGGAAACTCCGGATAACTCCCGATGTTTCAAATGAGCGGAGTCCTCCCTCTTTTATGGCTTCTAAAGTTAGGCGGATTTGAAGATGTTTGAAGTCCGCACCGACACAACAGTGAGATTCCTTCGGTTGGGTGATACAGTGGACCGTCGGCTGGTGGCTACAGTAAAATGTTGTCAGCTGGTGGCTACAGTAAGATGTTGTTCACTGATGGCTACAGTAAGATGCTGTCAGCTGTTGGCTACAGCAAGATACTGTCGGCTGGTGGCTACAGTAAGATGTTGTCTGCTGGTGGCTATAGTAAGATGTTGTCGGCTGGGACACGTGTCTTGGATAGATTGGAATCGTTCTGGTCCCCCCTGAATTTTCTTTATTTTGAAGAAAATTCTATTTCGACGCGATCTTCACCGTTCATCGGACTATAATCTTCTCGGTCTTCACTTAGGGTAGAGGGGGACATTATTTCTTTATTATTTTCTATGGCCTCCCAGAGTTTCTTTTTAAACTTTTCTTTGGATAGTTTAGGGTTTTGTTGCTGAAATATTGCAACATATTATGATATTTCTATCTTTTGGGGTGAAGTTGAAGGTATAAACTTCATTTTTATTTTATCTGCATTTAAGGAGTCATTCTTATAATTATCCCACCATTTGATATAGATTTGTCTTTGTAATTCGGGGATTTAATCCCATCTATCCATATCATCTGCTGAGACCTGATACTCCCATTTTAAAATCCAAGGGATCTGATATAAGGTAATAAAATATATGTGGTAGTCTCTTTTTAGACTTTTTCTATTATACTCAAAGAATTTTCTTTGTGAAATTTGCAGTTCTTTTGGTAGTATTTGGTTTGTGGATCCCCATATGGAGAACCAATTTTTAAACCAATTTGAAAAATTATTTGGCTCAGTTATTTTGAACTGAATATACCAGTTATGGGAATTTTTTGTATTATGGTATTAAAATACTTCTTCCCAAGCCTTTATGTATTCATAGTAATGGTAAGATTTAATTTTAAATCCTTTTGTATTCATGATCCTTGGCTTTAAAGGATTCGATCCCCATTCTTTATAAGTAATAACTTTTTTGATTTGGAACTTTGAATATGCTATTTCATTATCATTATTTCTGGAATGATGAACTATAAAAATTGATTACGTTTCTATCAGGATGCATTCGTACCGTTCTCTGCTTCTTTTGCCCATATTAGGATGCATATGATGCTTGAGGTACAAAGCAGCTATTTCAGTCGAATGTTTGGACTGATGCTCATTTTCTATGATCAGCAAGGGAATATATAATGTCTCTAAGTATATAGATTTTGCACTAGGAGTTTGAGTGCTTATTGGTGTTTGGAGGGGAGATATATCAATATCTTAAATTTGCTTCCGTATTAAAGCATTTGGTGTTGATGAAGATGTCAGGGATAATCCTGGACTAGGAACTATGTCCATGATTTATTTTTGGTCTTGCTGGCTCCTTCTGCCCTCCCTGCAAAAATTCTTGGGTCAAGAAGTCAGGCAAATAGTTGAGATTACCATTAATATGCTCAATAGTAAATTCAAAAGCAGAAAGAATACCTTGCCATCTTACAAAGATTTGCTTTGATACGAGATTTTTGACATATTTTTGGATGATATCCTTGGCTGCTTTACAGTCAGTTTTTATGAGGAATGATTGACTAAGCAGATCACTTTGAAATTTTGTAATAGCATGAACGATTCCGAGTATTTCTTTTTTTACTGTTGAATAATTTTGTTGAGCTAGGTTTCAAGTTTTAGAGGTAAATCGGACCAATTTTTTTTTATTATTCACCTTTTGTTTTAACACAGCACCAAATCCTATTTATGAGGCATCTGTTTCTACTGTTTTAAATGCTATAGGACTTGACAGAGCTAGGCATGGTAATTCATTAGCTTTGGTTTTAATTTTTCTTACTGCCTTGGTATGTTCTTCAGTCCATTTTGGAATATTCTTTTTTAACTTTTGGAATAAGGGCTTTGCATCTAAAACCAAATTTTTATAAAAATCCAAAATATAATTTAAACAACCAAAGAATCTTTGCATTTCAGTTTTTCTGATAATTATATCTCGAAATTTGGATGCAAATTCTATTGCTCTATTGATGGGAATAATTCTTCCTTAAAAAATATTATGCCTTAAAAATCTTATTTTTGGCTGGCATAGATTTATTTTTCATGCGGAAACTATTAAGCGAGTATTTTCTAAAGCAAGCATTTTTTATTGCTTTAAGGACCAATTCCGTTTATATATATATATATATATATAATGATTCAATACGCCTGCTCGCGTCTTTGCACCTATATGCCAACGACTATGATTTTCCTTTTCCCCCGATGGAGATCTCGCCGTCGCCAATGAGAGCAGTCGCCATCTGACATTTGCAGGGATGGCTTGAACAATTTCTGGAGGTTACATTTGCAGAGATGGCGACTCTCACTCTCTCTCCACGGCAACTCTCTCTTTCTTCTCACTTCTGCTGTCTCTCCCTCTCTCTCGCTCTTGTTGCCTCTGATCAGCCATGATGACTCTCCACGACAACTCTCTCTCTCTTCTCCAGCTCTCTCTCCCTCTCCCTATGTCTCTCCTGTCTCTCCCTCTCGCTCCGCAGCAACTCTCTCTCTGCTACCCCTCGCTCCACCGAATTCTCTCTCTCTTCTCAATCTATCTTGCACTCTCTAATCTCCCTCTTTGCTGCTGCAAACCTCTATCAGAGATTGGCCAACCCAAACTATCTCGCCCCTCAATCAACCTCCCTCTTTGCTGCCGCATTGCTGTCACCAAAAGCATTTCGCCTCTCACTCAATCTCCCTCTTTCTGCCCCATTGCTGCTGCCTTCTCTCTCTCTCTCTCTCTATCTCTTTTTGTTGCCTTGTTGTTGCCATTGCTGCTGATCCCTTGCTTGATTGGGGCAATCTTTGGGATTTGAGGTTTATCCAAGGTTCAGGTATGCATCTTTGCCCCTTTTTTATTGAAACTATGGTGGGCAATGAAGTGCAGCTTGTCTCATCACTCAAATGGTATTCCACCACCACCTTGTGGATACTAGAGTTCTATGTGAATGTTTTATCGTTTCTGATAGAAAAATGCATTAGTTTCTGGTTCTTAGAGGATGTGAGATGTATCAGAGATGATGCAGGAACAGGGAGAAAGATGGGGTTGGGTTAATTTGATTGCTGGATATATTTGAAACCCAATGATCTAATTTGTGCCTAACTTGGAAAAACTCCATTAGTCAAGTGTTTGTATAATTGCTATGTGTGTGCGTGTACTAGTTGGTCTGGGGTACACATGGATGAATGTGACCCCTGTTATGTTATTTTTAGATATGGAAATTCGTGAAAATTTTTAATTGCAGAGAGTATATGAATGCAGGTTCATGGGGTTATACTGAAGTGCAAATATTTGTATAATTGCTGTGTGTGCGTGCATACTAGTTGGTGTGGGGTAAATATGGATGAATGTGTCTCCTGTCATGTTATTTTTAGAACTGGAGATTCATGAAAAATTTTAATGGCAGAGAGTATATGAATGCAGACTCATGGGGTTATACTGAAATGCAAATGTTTGTATAAGTGCGGAGTGTGCGCGCGTACTAGTTGGTGTGGGGTATATATGGATGAATGTGCCCCTTGTTATGTTATTTTAGAAATGGATATTCGTGAAAAAATTTCATTGCAGAGAGTATATGAATGCGGGTTCATGGGGTTATACTAAAATGTAATCCAGTTTGTTGCTTAAGTATGAGATAGTTATGTTATTCTTTTGTGACATTTGTAATATAGTGTTTTGCTAGAACCACTCAATTGTTTGATTTTTTCAGATAATATTTGCAATCATCTACATATGTGGTTTGGCTTTTTATGTAGGGACAGTTGAAAGATTTATATGGACCCCACCATATCTGTCGGTGCAACATCTTCCCTATGCCCAATTGTAGACAACATGAATGACATGATTGTCACCATGGAGCAGGTTCCTCATCTTATAGAAATGTGAGATGAGGAACATAGCTCATCAACCAAGGGCCTACAAATAGAAGAACCATATATAGGGACGAAGTTTGGTTATGAGAATGAGGCATATGAGTATTATAAGGAGTGTGCATTAGCCAAAGGTTTTGGCGTCCGTAAGGGGACTACCCACAATAAAGATGGTCAAAGGATTAATAGAGAGCTCAATTGTTCTAAGGAAGGGTTTCGTCGAGAGAAAGATCGTGTAGGTGAAAAGGTACACCCTGAATCAAGGTGTGGTTGTATGGCTAGGATGGGCCTAAGTAGAAATGCAAATAATGAGTGGGTTGTGACTAAGATTATTACAAAACAAAATCATGATCTTTTGTCTCCAAGAAAAGCTCGTTTAATTCGCTCACATCGAACATTGTCAGGCGCTGCAAAGTTGATGATAGGTTCAATGAGCTCAGAGGCCAGAAATATTCATGACATTTTCATAGAGCAATCTGGGGGGATTGATAATGTTTATTGTAAACAAAAAGATATGCAAAATGTAATCGCCAACTCCAGAAGAAAACTAAGAGGAGAAGATGGAAGTCTTGTTATGCAATGGCTTTATAAAATGAAAGAATTAAACCAATCTTTTTTTTATAAAGTGAAATTAGATGAAGACAACCACATCCTGAGCGTCTTATGGGTAGATGCCTTTTTTAGAGTTTCGTACCAGTGCTTCTTTGATGTGGCAACTTTTGATACAATATACAAAACAAACACCTAGGGTATGCCATTTGCACTATTCTTGGTGTAAATCACTATCACAGTACAACTTTCTTTGAATTTGCGCTCATTTTAATGAGAATGTCGAATCATTTGTATGGATATTTGAAAATTCGTTAGGAGCTATGGGGGGACATCAGCTTGGAGTTATTCTCACTGATCAAGACCTTACAATTTCGAATCCAGTGAGACGAGTTTTAGACCAAAGTAAGCATCATTATTGTAAATGGCATATACTATCAAAAATTAAAGAAAAAATGTGCCATGTCTTGCGCAGGCATCCAAATTTTTCAGAAACCTTCAGAGGTGTGTGGCTACTAGTGCAACAGTGGAAGAATTTGAATTGGGGTGGAAAAATATGATTGAGAATTATGGCTTGGAAAGTAATGAGTGGCTTACTAGGCTTTATAGTTGTCGCATGCAATGGATCGATGCATATTTGAGTGACACATTTACATCGAGTATGACTTCCACTCAAAAGAGTGAAGAGATGAATAAGCACTTCAAGATGTATGTAGCCTCTTCAACAAGCTTACGTACATTATTAGAAGTGACGACAAAGGTGCAAGATAAGAAGGTGCAAAAGGAAAGGGAAAATGACTTAAGAGACATTAATACTACTCCAATATTGAGAACAACTTCTTTTATTGAGGCCCAGGCAACAAAGATCTATACTCAAAAGATTATGAAGCTATTTGGAGAAGAGGTGCTGAATTGTATTAATTTGATCAGTGAGTCAATTGAGGACAACGGATTGCTTACCACTTTTAAGGTGGCAATACCAAGAAATGAATCTAGACCCTACCTTGCTGAATTCAATTCCAATGACAATAGCGTTTGTTGCAGCTGTCACTTATATGAGATGATGGGTCTTCTTTGTAGGCATGTGTTGAAGGTTTTTATGGTGAAGAATGTATTTGAAATACCCCCACAATACATAATGAGGCATTGAAGAAATGATATAAAAAATGGGGTTTTTATCGATGAGAGTGGCAATCAAATTCAAGAAACATCTCAACTACCACGCTCCATTCGATATAATGAGGTCTATCAGGCAACTCGATACCTCGCCAAGCGTGCTTCAGAGAGTGCAGAGCTCCATGACTTTATAATGGCCATAATGTGTAGCGGAATTTTTCAGGTTGATAGCCGATTCAAGCATAAGGGAGGTCCACAAAATGATGCCACAATCAATTGTAATGCTGAAGAGTATGGCAATGTTGAAGCAAATGCTAAGGTCGATGAGAATGCAGCTAGTTGTAGTGACACACCAATTGAAAGTGAACATTGCTAAAATATCCTTGAGCCTCCACGAGCACGGACAAAGGGAAGACCTACCAATAAAAGAAAGACAGCTCGATCAGAAGGGTGGAAGTCGGAGGAAAATACCAATTAGTCGAAGGAAAAGACCGGGATGTGCAAGGGTAGTGGGCACGACAAAAGAAATTGTTTGTCATTTATTCGTGCAAAGTAATAATGCATAGCATTAGTATCTCTTGAATTTTCATTGTACAAGCTTCTTAATTCTGGATGCAGTAGAGCTTACTTATAATTGTAGAACTTTTAAATGTAATATGAAATGCTAACAGTGTAAATTCATCTTTAGGAGCGCTATGAATTGTAGTGCTTGCTTGCTTGTTGTATAGTGATTGATTATAGGGATTGGTTTCGACGTTGTGGCTATTGCTGAATAACATTAGTATCTCTTGAATTTTCATTGTACAAGCTTCTTAATTCTAGATGTAGTAGAGCTTACTTATAATTGTAGAACTTTTAACTGTAATATGAAATGCTAACAGTGCAAATTCATCTTAAGGAGCATTATGAATTGTAGTGATTGCTTGCTTGTTGTATAGTGATTGATTGTAGGGATTGCTTTTAATGTTGTGGATATTGCTGAATAGCATTAGTATATGTTTCTTTTTGGTTTGAAATGAAAATGCTTGAAAATGCTGTGAAATCTATTTGAAATGAACTCTCTGTTTGTAAGTTGCATACAAGTTTTCTAAGTGTCAATGGTTCATTGGTTTGAAATGAAAATGCTGTGAAATCTTTGTTTCACTGGCATAACACAATTTTCACCCTCGAATAACCAATATTTATGCCTATTTGATCTAGTGAGAAAAATACTACTGTCTTTTCCAACATTTTGGTAGTTCTATTTTGCTGATGGAAATTTTAGTTCGACTCTGACTCTCCTGAGTCTGAATTTCTGAGTGGCAATAGGGGCTATGTTAACAGGCTTCTGAACATTGCATGGAGTGATTGACTCTATGCTATGGACATATTGAAATCAATTCAAGTTGGGTAATAAGTTAGAATTTGTGAGAGGATGTTATCATTCCTTTAGAGGAGAAATAATTTACGATTTTTTATGCCGGTTGGTTTCAGTCAAATTTTCCCAACCAATAGCAGAACATCTTGGAGCATCATGCTCCAAAGAGCTCGATGAAGCAGTCACTCTTGTGGTTTTTTTCTTTAATATTTTTTTGGGATGAAACGTGATTGATCCATATTACACAATCTCTTTGTAAAATGATTGTGCTTTATTTAAGGGTAATGTAGCAATTTTGAAGAGATATGGTTTATGTGGGTGTGTGTAACCCTTTTGGGGTTTTCTTGGGTTTCATTAGTTTTGTTTGCTCGGGGGATGTGGTGCTAAATAACACGTTGTGGATTTCTCATGTACCTGCTGTCTAACCTAGTATAGACCATTGCATATATGGTGTTACCCTGCACTAACATTTGGAAGTGAGCAGCAAGAGATTTCTTTAGATAGCCTTCTCAATATTTAAGTGAGCATCATGCCTTCTTCACCCTTTATCCTCAATATTGAATGTGATTGAGATGCATATCAGCATTCTATAGGTGCATTACTTGTTTGATCTATAGGTACATTATTCAACATTCATTACAAGATGTTAGTATACCATATCCTCAATATTGAATGTGATTGAGATGCGTATCAGCATTCTATAAGTATGTTTTCTTTGTATACCATGCAACAATAGTGGCCAATGATATAGTATGTCATAAATACTTAAAGTGACAAGTTGATTCTATATTTCACAGTTTATCATTGATATTGAATGGCTAATTCTTGCAACAACTATGATTTCAGGTGTTGAAAACCATTCAGTTAGAGGTTCTCAAGGGATGCAAGCTGGTGTCCAGTCGAATTTTCCCAACCAATAGCAGAACAACTAGGAGCATCATGCTCCAAAGAGCTCAATGAAGCAGTCACTCATGTGGTTTTGCTCGATTTAGGGACTGAGAAGGCTCATTGGGCTATACAGCGAAAGAATGGAGGAGGATCCTAAGTCATGTTTTTTTCTTTAGTATTTTTTTTGGGATGAAACATGATTGATCCATGTAACACAATCTCTTTATAAAATGATTGTGCTTTATCTAGGGGTAATGTAGGAATTTTGAAGAGATATAGTTTATGTGGGTATGTGTAACCCTTTTGGGTTTTCTTGGGTTTCCTGAGTTTTGTTTGCTCGGTGGATGTGGTGCTTTGAGATGATGGGAATGTGTAAGCTTGAAGGGAGTAATGAAAACAAAAGTGGGGATGTTTGATTAAATCAGTTTGTAATTGCAAAAGGATTGCTTGATGATGATGCATACACCAGTACATTAGAATGTGATATTGCTCTCCTCTCTCTCTCTCTTTGTATGTGTGTGCGCACTTCACATGTGCATGAACATGCATATTGGGATACTTTAGGATCTCTATTTCAATTGCATGTATAATTAGATATAACTTGAAGTGAAGAGGTGGGAAGCAGGACATAACATATGTGTTTCAATTGTGCTTGGGAAGCAGGAAGGAAGTGTCTAGTAATGGCCCTGGGGAAGTACGTGTGCTCTTCTTCTTTACTTTTCAACAACTAAATATTTTTTTTGAGAGAGAGTTACTTATCAACAACAAAATATCTTCTAATGGTTTTGTGGCTTCCTTCTTCGTAGGCAATTGAGGAAGTGAAGACTGATAGGAATGATAAGCTTTATCAGGATGTGAAGATTTTGAAATATTTTTGTCCATTCAAATGCCATTCACTTTTTTGTCCATTCAATTTTTTTGTCCATTCAAATGCCATTCACATTTTTATCCATTCAAATGCCATTCACATTCAAATCCCATTCAATATTTTTGTCCATTCAAAATGCCATTCATATTCAAATGCCATTCACGTTTTTATCCATTCAAATGCCATTCACATACAAATTCCATTCAATATTTTTGTCCATTCAAATTGTCCATTCAAATGCCATTCACATTTTTCTCCTTTCAAATGCCATTCACATTCAAACTCCATTGAAAATGCCATTCTCATTTTTATCCATTCAAATGCCATTCACATTGAAATCCCATTCTATATTTGTGTCCATTCAAATGCCATTCACATTTTTCTCCTTGCAAATGCCATTCACATTCAAATTCCATTCAAAATGCCATTCACATTTTTATCCATTCAAATGTCATTCACATTCAAATCCCATTCTATATTTTTGTCCATTCAAATGCCATTCACATTCAAATCCCATTCAATAATTTGTCCATTCAAAATGCCATTCACATTCAAATGCCATTCACATTTTTATCCATTCAAATGCCATTCACATACAAATTCCATTCAATATTTTTGTCCATTCAAATGCCATTCACCTGTACAAATCAAAATAACGCACCAACATCGTATCCTAAAAAAATAAAGATTAAAAAAAAATACTAAAATAGATTCCAAGATATCCTAAAGACATAAGGAAATTGACTTTAGAAATAAAACTAAAACAATAATGGGGAACAGATTCAAAGATAGCATACATAAACCTCGGGTGAACCTCAAATCTACTGAAGAATGCTCAATCATCTTTGCAGCAGTGGAGTACAATTTTTTTTAAATTTCAGAAACTTTCTATATTTTAGGTTGTATTTGGAGAGAGAGAGGGGCATAGAGGGAGATTGAGAGAGTGGGGACCCAAAAAGAACTTGATGGAGGTTAATAGCAGAGGAGTCACAAAGGTTTGTTAATCATAAACTTCATGCATACTGACTAAATCTTGGTGTGGTCTCAATTCATTCTTGAAGTTCAATTGAAATTGTAATATATTAATAAATCTTGGTGTGGTCTCAATTCATTCTTAAAGTTCAATTGAAGTTGTAATATATTAATATTGTGTACATAATTGATACGAACATAGTTTTGTTGCTCTGTATCCGTTCACAGGGACACATTGAATGACTGAAAAACCAAACCCCCCAAAACCAAAATGGAACAAACAAAATCAAAATGCAAAGATTAAACAATAGCATACCTGAACCTCGGATGAACCTCAATCTACAGAAGGTTGTCTCAATCGTCTTTGCAGCGGCAATAGAGCATAGAAAATTTGAGAAATTTGAGAAATTTTCAGTGTTCTAGGTTATATTTCTAGAGAGTGAGAGGGGCATAGAGGGAAATCAAGAGAGAGGGGCAGCGAGAGATGTATTGAGAGGGGCAGAGAGCGGTAGCCGGGAGAGAGATTGAGAGAAATGGGTGAGTTTCAAAGAGATTGCCAGGGTTTAAGTGATAGGCCAGTGAAGGAGCAGCAGGAGAGAGAGGTTCCTCAAGTTTGATAGAGAGAGGGTAGGAGAATGGCAGCAGGAGACAGAGGGGTATAAGAAGGAGGAGAGATAGAGGGTGGGAGAGTGGCAGCAGGAGAGATGGAGAGGGGTGGAAGATGGAGAAGAGTGAGAGAAGGTGGGAGAGTGGCAGCAGGAGAGATGGAGAGGGGTGGAAGATGGAGAAGAGTGAGAGAAGGTGGGAGAGTGGCAGCATGAGAGGAAGAGTTAACGGAAAGATTGAGAAGAGAGAAAGAGGGGTAACAGCAGAGAAGAGAGATACCATCGTCGTATGAAGTCCATATACGCGAGGCGTATGAAATCCTTTTCATATATATATATATATATAATGACACTATAAGACCCAACCATATGAGTACGACCCCAAACGATCACCATTAAATCTTGACATAGATCTTTTATCACATAAATGTAGGGTTTGGATTTGGATGAATCGGTTTATTGAGTTTTTTAAAGGGTCTTTGAGAACCTGAAAATCTATTACATAAAAAACAGATTACACGAAAATATTGTTTGGGTACACTTTAATGATAAGAAAATGGAAAAAAATTACCCGAGGTTTTCCCAAAACTATTACGGGCTTGACAGATAATAGGGGGAAAGCTTCAAGCGCATCGCTTTATCCAAAAATCTGATGAATCAAGTACTAATAAAGCAAAAAAAAAAAATTCTTCAGCTAAAACGTGATAACCCCATGTTCCGCAACCAATGGCTTCAGATTTATTTTTTGGGTTCTGCAGCCACAGTTATAGCTATTGTTCCAAAAAATAAATGGATTTGGGTTATTTGCTACGATTAGTCCGTTTATTTTTTTAGCTTTATTTTTTCTTTTTGATTGCTATTGTTTGCTGATAAATTCAAAATAATTGAGTTCACTCACACAAAGTCGTCAAATCAGTGTGCTTGAATTGTTTTTTTTTTTAGAATTTCTTTAAATTAATTTACCTCTTCAATCTCTTCCAATGCCCCAACATAATTTTTCCTCCAATATATCTCATTTAGTCCTAAATCCTTCTAGGTTACTAGTGAAATTTCTCCAAACTTTTTTTTTTCTTTTGAATTTGCCCATGGAAGTTTTTTAGAGAGAGATGATTGAAAAGCTGTAATACAAAAAAATAAAACATAAAAAATATGATGGCTTATCATAATAAAAGTATGTTATTTCAAAGTGTTAACAGCTTGAAAACATGTGATTCCAAGTCAAGACGCAAAGGCATACAAAAGGTGTAGTTAATTCTTATGCCTGATGTAATTATAAAGTTTATGCTACATACTAATAGGGATAAAGTTTAAACTACATAATATTAGGGATTGTACGTTCAATCATGTTTTGGGTATAAAAGCCAAAAAAGAAAAAAAAAAAATTGTTGGTAATGCATTTCCCATATTTCTTTTGGACATAGCCAAACAATAGCAATGTATTTTCCAGGTTGCATGTAAATACTACCCAAACAGTGACAATCCATTTGCAAGTATTATATTATGCAGTAATGTATTACGCTAGTAATATATTTCATATAAAATACATTTTCAAGTATCCAAACGGCACCTAGAGATCTGTGTCAAAAATTTAATAGTTATCTTTTGGGGTCCTACACATATGGGTATGGGAGGTTCTCATAGTGTCGTTAATATATATATATAGGGTAGGTTTTATATGTTTTTCCTACAGCATAGAAGTTCTATCCTTCCCCTTATCCAATCGTCCATTCTGAATGGAAGGCTGAGATTGCCCCTAGCCCAATGTCATGTCTCTACACTATTTTTTTTATTTTTTATTTTTTTTCTATAAACTATTTTGAGACCAAATTTGGATGTCCATTCCTCTATTAAACTCGCACTAGCGAAAAATATAAGAAAAATATTTTCAATAAAATAAAATGACCAAAAAACCCCTGAAAGATTCAAGGGGTAATTTGATCATTATATTTTATCGAAAAATTATTTTTAATATTTTTTATAGGTGCGCCCCAATGAGAAGATGACATGTACCAAATTTTATATTCATACAATTGGTATAAAAAAATTAAAAATAAAATATTTTGAAACGTCGAATTTAAGATCAAACGGTGAGTGGCTCTCTTAATTAAAATTGGATGGCTAGATGATAGGAGAGGATAGAACTTCTATGCTGTAGGGGAAACATAGAAACCTTATATATATATATATATATATATATATATATATATATATATATAGGTAATGATTTCATGCAACCATTGTATAGTAATATGATGCAACAACCTTAAAAAACTATCTTATAGTTACTTGTTTAATCCAAAATTTGAAATATATACTATTTTCATTCTAATGAATAATCACAAAAAAAGAAAAAATTGAAAATACAATCTAGAAAATATTTTTTTAACCCAATTAACATAAGCCGTTCATTTTGGCGAGATGCTTAGATCTAGACTTTAGAAGATTTTTTTCATTTCCAATTTATTTGGATGGCTTTATTATCATTAGATGAACAATGTTAAAAAAGAAAAAAATGATTTTGAGTTTATAAAGGCTAAGATCTTGAAATTCACAAAATGAATGGTATAGATTCGTTTTTGGAGATGACTCATTTTGATCATATCTAGGGTTCAAATTGAACCTTTTTTTTTTGGGGGGATTGATTATTGAGATGAGGAGAGTGTATGTTCAAAATTTGGGGTCATACAAATACCACAAACATAGTTTTGTATAAGTGTCGTTGCATTATACTATGATACAACCGTTGCATTTGATCATTGCTTTATATATTATTTTTAATTATAAAATTTAAAGCTAAAAAAATAAACAATGTAGATTGAACAGATCTATGAAAACTTAAAAATCTTGAAAATTGATGGTCAAAAAATGTGTTACGAAATGCACTATTTCCAAAACTCGAAATCCATTTTTTTCTCATGTCCACATCTTGATGTCGGGATGATCAATTCGAGGATATTTGGATATCAAAACATCTTCTAATGAAATTTTCGAGGTGGGTGCTAATTTATTTGTTTAGAGCTGTTGCTTCATATAAACTATTTCATTAAAATAAAGAGAAGTGAGAATTTAGGTATGGATTTTTTCGACTAATATTATTTTGATTTTTTTCTCTAAAACCATATTTTCTTCATTTAGATAAACTCGTTAAATTTCTTGAAAGGATGGTTCAAATCGCGTGCGGAGCGTACACCGTACTCGTACGATAAGTTTCAGAAAATAAGATAAGTTTCAGAAAATACTTAGTAGAGTTCGAATGCAGTCAACAACTCTTTACGACTATCCAATCGTGCATCTAACGGCAATGGATTGTGACCATATTGTACCAATATTAAACAAGCTCATGATATGCCCTCCCGTTATTTACCTCAACGGACGCGGGTTGATGAGCCCCTGGGAATTAGGTTTTTGGAGCGTGTTTTAGAGCCAGAGAGGGAGAAGGCAAGGAAAGCCGCGGCGGAGGGCAGTCTGCAAATTTCCTCTCAAATTCCACACCATGGCTGAGCAGGTCACCTCTCTTCTCTTACTTCTTTATCGTCTTCCATGTTTATGTCTCTCACTATGCCTCTGTGTTTCTCTCTCTACTGTGATTTGTATGTCGCCTTCTTTTGCAGTACATATTGCTCTCATTTACCGTAGAGCATGTATGAGTAGTAATTAATATTGTTGTTTGGATCACATATGTGTATGAGTTTTCATTTTGAGTGTGCTGATTGCTAAACTTGATGGAGACTCTTGTAATTTGTTATTCCTTGCTTTATTTGCATTCCTATAATTTGATGCCACCCATGAAGCCATTAGGCATAGATCTATTGCATTGGTTCCAGGCAATGTGTTTTTTCTGTGAGGCCATTGATTGTTAATTTTTGCAGTGGAAGGCTTTTATTTTCTTGTGAGATGGCTCTAACTATTAACGGTGGCTCCATTTCTTGTTCTTCTGAAAAGTTCTTGCATAAGTAATATGTTATCTTGAAAATTTGAGGTATTTGGGATTTGGAAATGTTCCTTATAGTCTTATACGATGATGCTTGCAAGAGCAAATATTCATGAAAGAAAGCTACCTTCTTTTAAAAAATAAAACCCAACTTGTAGTGCTCATTATGAACGCCTGTAAAAAATTTAATGGAATAGCAGCAACGTTTATCTGTTTGACATTTAAATTGCTTTTGAAATAAAATACTATATTGCTGCCATGCGAAGGTTTGTTTTGCATGCTCATCTCATGAAATTTTTTTTCAAAACTAATCTCATTTTTCAACAAGGAATTTTGTTTTGTGATGTAATATGGTTATCCTCTAAACTTATGTTTCAATTTATCCCCCATAAAAACAAAATCATGTTTTTCTTGAGGTATTCTTGAGAAAAGTCATCATTTTGGTTCAGAAATAGCATCCTTTTTCATTTAAGTCGATCTTTTGGTGATGTTTAAGTATAATAGTTCTGAAAAGGTGTTTATTTTTTCTTAACGAAACATGAAATTTAATAATGCATTCAGCTTTTATTTCTGAGAACAGTGTTCAAAGACTCGCCCGACTCAGCTCAGTCTTGGGCGAGTCACTTGCCCTCGGCAGCTTGCCGAAGCCGGAACATGGTAGCCAGTACCGTACTTGGGTGAGTACTTTACAAACTGTCATTGACTCGTTTTTACAGACTCGTACTACACTTGCATGAGGAGTGAGTACTGTACAAACTGTCCTTGACTCATTTTTTACAGACTCGTACTAGAATTTTGCTTGATCAACACATTAGAAACATTGAATTCCAGAGAAAAAAATCAAGATTTCAGAGTTTTTTGAGAACTTAAGTTTCAGGTATGGGTTTACCTGAATTTGAAAATTTGTGATTTCTTTGCATGCTTAGTCGATCCTTGAAAACTTTGAATCCCAACATATTTTTAGTTTATTGCTCAAAACATAGGCATTTTATTCTCTCAAAGTGAAAAAAACAATATCTCGATTTTGATAGATTTAACATTCGGATTTATTATTCATCCAAAATTTCAAGAGCACAGATCTCCTAGATCATAATTCGAAACTCAAAATTGGTTGGGGGTTTTCGATTCAAGAAGTATAAGGAAGATTTCACAAGGATTGGAGGCATTGCTTCGCACGGGCTGGAGATCGGGAGATTGGGAGATCAGCCTCAAAATTTTGGGTGAATTTTATTTTTCAATTAAAATGCATGTCTATGATTTTTTTTTCTACTGAATCAATAAGTTTTGATGTATAATTAGTTTTTTTCTATAACTATGTACTTATTCTGTAGTTTTCTGATTTTTCTATTGTGTATATATGTCTTTTTTAAATTTTTTTGAGCTAACGACATCAATTTTTCATATTTCATGGTTTCTATACTTCTTTATTTTGCATTTTTTTTAGGTTTTTACTATTATTTTTATGGATTTTTCCCTTTTTTTGGGAGGCCTTTTTGGCTTTTCCTTGGTTCGGGCATGACTTGGCCAAGTCTGAGCTCAGTCACCTGAGTAACTCAGCACGGGCAGGGGCCTAGTACCTTGCCTGGATTGTATTTTTGAACATTGATAGAGAAGCTTGATAAGTTGTAATCACCTTTTAATCTCTTTGCCCTTTCCTTCTGTGAAATTGAAGCAACAACTTTCTTCTAGTTCAAAATCTGCTTTCTTATTTTGTTGATCTGTGGAATCCTGTCTCATCTATCACTCCTATATGTTTATCCTTTGTGTTTTGTGATGGTGAGGAATCTGATAGTGACCAAGAACTTTCTTTGAAAGAGCTGATTAGACTGCTCACTGGTTTTTCCAACTTCTTGTTTATTTAGAGGTTGAACCGTAAGACTTGTTCACAGAAGCCCTTCTTTATCCGTGGCAGTACTGGTTTTGGGTTGAACTAGTTTGTTTGTAGTTTTCTTCCCTTCTCTGTGTTTTTGATGTCTCATGCCCCTATCATATTTTGAGGGCAGAGCAGGAGTGAATGCGCACCCATGTCATATTTGAGGGCAGAGCAGGAGTGAATGCGCATGTTGGAGCTGCAAGGCACTTAATTCTGAGGAGAAGTTGTCTAGGGATATCAAAGAATCACCATTGTTGGCAGGGGAATATGGTCCTTGTAGATTGGTTAAATGATCGCCAATAGGATCCAAAGTTATACTAGATTATAATGCTCCCCTAAGGTTCAAGACAAGCCAATTCCATGATTGGTAATTTGAGCTATCTACTCATGTCTTGATGTAGAAAACCAGAGAATGTTGTCACTGAATTTCTTTTCTTGCTTTTGTGTCATTCCAAACAACAATTCCTGATAATGAGTTTTGGATCGTTTCTTAGGCATGTGCCAGTGATGCTTCAGTAAAATTTGTTTGATCGAGTAATTTGATTTTACCAGTTCTGTTCATGACGCATTTGGTTGTTTGAGTGTCATTTGATGTCTGAAGAATGGGCTCTTTTGCAAAGTTGGCAATGTACCCTTGGGTCCATGTCGATGGTTTTATATCAATTTTAGTGATTACTTCTGGTTTGATGTGGTCGAATGACATTTGATGGGCTACAGTGTTACTAGGAAAATTTGGAGTCGTATATGTAGTTCTTAAGTTTGTCAAACAAGTCCATACATACACGCTTTTGGTTTTCTATTGCTTCTATCAACAAACCATTCAATTTGAGTATTGACTTGGATCTATCTCTTAAGAGTCGGGGGACTTGAGGGAACTTCTTGGCAAACTTTTCCTTTTTCATAGTTGTTTTGGTCTACATATGTGCTCCTTAGAATGTTCTAAAAGGCAGATTCAGCGAAGGCAGCCTTAAAGCTTGGGGTTGGGGTGTTATATTTTTGGGTGGGCACCCAAGGAGAGTCACGGTGGGAGTGAGGAGTAGGTGGATTCAGTGTGGCGTGGGAGGGAGTGGGGATGTGAGGAGGGCCTGGATTACCTAAGCGTCTAGGTGGCCAAACTTTTTTTCACTGGCTCCTTAACCTTGTGCATCTAGATGGCAATTGGGATTCGTTTTTCTTCTTGAAAGGCATTAAGTGTTGACTTATGCTCTCTGGGCTCATAGTCATTTGCAATAGATTGCTCGCATTGATTCCTACGTGACCAATCATATATACTTGTAAGGTTTATTTTAATATTTTGGGAGACAGTATGATAACGTATATCGGTGTATGTAGTGCATCAAATCGTGCAACCTTGTTTCCATTGTTCCATGTTTGCAATTGTCTCGTAGTGATTAGATTCCATTCTCTTCTTCCCTTTCTTTTCTACACACAGAGTAGCTAGGGTTTATAGTCATGCAACAGAGTAGCTAGGGTTTATAGTCATGCAACAGAGTAGCTAGGGTTTATACCCAGGCATGAACTCACACAGTCAGGTTGTGGCAAAAACATGCAACCAAAAAGGCAAATGGTGAGGGTCAGAGATGACTACAGAGACTTCGATGGTGGGAGGAACCAGTCATCGTTGCTTATAATTACTGATTGTCTTACATACTGGATACACTCTGGTAATCATGTGAGGAGGCACTTCAATTGTGTAAAAGTTTAATATTTACTTCATCTTCACTGGAACTCTACTCTCTTTCTATTCTCCCTCCCACATAAACCAATCCAGCAGAATGAGTAATACCCCCACATCATACCTGCAGTGTAAAAGTTTAATATTTACTTAATCTTCACTTTGGAACTATACTCTCTCTCCGTTCTCTCTCCCACATAATCCAATCCAGCAGAATGAGTATGACCCCACATCATACCCGCACACGTTAAGTGTAGATTTATTTTTTACATTGAACTTGTTCGATAAGTTGGATTACTATTTGAATACGCAGTCTGCAATATTACTTCCACTATGACTTATGATATGATTAATCAATAAGACAATTCAAAATTTATCTGTTGCTTGCTATCATTTTTGTTATGTAGATATTGAAGTTTGATGGTTAGAAACTCATTTCTTGTTTCACGATCGCAGACACATCTGTAATTATTTTGCATAGAATATCAATTAACAGTCTTTTGAGTGATATGGTGGCATCTTCTGTGTACTTTTGCATGATTGTTGCATCAAAATAGGAAGCTGATTTGTAGGTTGATTTTTTTTTTTGGGTTGTCTATGCAGACAGAGAAAGCATTTTTGAAGCAACCCAAAGTTTTCCAAAGGTAATACACTTTCACTTGGTATTTACATGCATATACATGCAGACAGGCACTTATATGCACGTGCTATTCATATTCAAATCATACTTGTGGTGGTCAATTGTAACAGTTCTAAGAAATCTGGCAAGGGTAAGAGACCCGGGAAGGGTGGAAACAGGTTTTGGAAAAACATTGGACTTGGTTTCAAGACACCAAGAGAGGCCATTGAAGGTGATTTCTTTGTCCTTTTCATTCTTTCATTCTTATGGCTTGCTGGTGAATGATACTTGTAATTTGCTTGTAGCATCAGTACTGAGATGAAAACAAATCGCTTTGGTGTCATTTGGGGTTCAAATTGTTAGGGTCAAGTTGAATTTGGAACTGTTGAAGCTAAACAGGGAATGGTTCTACCCCAACTTCAATTGGTCCAAGCTGGGTACAACAAATAATAGAATATTATGTTTATGATAAAAAGGAAGTAGATCAAAATCGTCAAATGTGATAAGTAAACAAGGATAATTGTGGGACGGATGAATATCTCCGGTTTTAAGTTCATACAAGTCGTAGAAAATTGTACACCAAAAAAGAACTAAGTTAGGATAATAATATACTAGGTAATGATATGTACAAACCAAAATAAATATTTTTTCGAAGAGCATTTCAAAAGGGAAAGTATTCTGTACTAGCATTTGGGAATTGCGATCCCTACACTTTCCTAGCCTGATTTCTATTTGCATGTAGAGGGCAAATGATCTTATTGCCATCTCTTTTCCTTTTATTAGATTTTCTTAAAACTTTTTTGTTTGAATTTGCTTCATTCATGTCTTCCCTGAAATATTTGATGTCATTATCATGTTACTCCATGAGTGGCAGCTGGGATCAGCTCACCAACCGTTCAATGTCAACATGGAAAGTTTGCAATTTGTCCTTTCTCTGAACCACATCAATCAGTCCATTATTAGCATCTGATGGTTGGGAAGTTTTAGCAAACCTTCGGAGGTCCAAATGCTGGCATAGTATACAACCCGCAAAAAAACAGAAGATAAAGTTGAAAGAAAATTTTTCACAGCCAACCCTGTGTTCTGGTTTTTTTCTGCTGGACTATAGTAACTAATGTGCAGTCATTCGCAGAGAAGCTATGAACCCATGATCAACAGTATGTTACTGGATTGGGATAAATAAGTCATGCTACGATATAGAGAGGGCCACAATGCAAGGTGTTCTGCTGGATTTAGATATCTAAGTGTTGTACTTGATTTTGATAATTAATGATATATGGGTCTCCATTTGATTTGGTGGTGGACATCATCTCAGGCTTGGTAGTTTTGTTTTTCCTGTCACCTGACTTGGTTGCCATGAAGCTTTGACTTTCACTAAGATGAATGGTTGAATCATGTTTGGGCAGTCTCTCTACTTCATATAGGATAAAATGCAATAAGCACTTTACCAATAGTAAGCATTATAGGATTTACTCAAAAAAAAAAGGTAGGCATTATAGGAACATCACAAATATGCAAAAATAAATACAGGTAGAGTAAAAGCCAGAAAAGCAAAGCCTCTGTATTTTAATTGGCCAACTGGAGATTATTATTCAATTATTTCATCTCCAGGGAATTTACTTTTTTACCTCTTTGATAAATGCAAGTGTTCCGTATTTATTGGATTTTGCTGCTTAAAGCCAATGGCTAAATCACCCTTTTTTTTTATAGAAGTTAGACGACTCATTTGTGTACTTTTGTATTAGTTCACTGGATGCCACATCATTACTGTTGTAGAGTTCAATAATTTGAAATTAGTTGCTTAAATATTATAAAATATAATTAAATTTGAGTTTACAGTGATGTAAATTATTAGAATGCTTACTAACAATTAAGAAAATAGTGGTACTGTTTGTTGCCAGTGAAGAAACAAACCCAAGTTATCATCCAAAACTACCAGAGTAGGTGAAGCAGAGAATTCATTCTCCTAACTTTTGTGCTGGACCACTATTATATTATAGTTAACTACTTGATGCTTTGGTATAACAGTTTTCATGCTTTGATCAGTTTACATTTTTTTTTGGTGTGTGTGTGTGTGCATGTATGCGTGAGTGGGTGGGCCAGGGGTGGTATTGTCATTGGGTCCTCTCACAAGCTTACATGGCTTGGTATCTTAAATTATCATAGTTTCTTGTTTTGTCATTTAAGAAGCAGCTCAATTTTGGCTTGAGTCATGTGGCTTGGATTGATTCAACCATGTTTCCTGTCTGAATTACTGATGTGACTCATAGATTTCTTGAGTCAAAGGGTGAATCTTGTCCCAATGAGTCATCTGAATGTTGCAAGTCCTTTAGCAAGCTATAATGTGGCATAGCAAGTTTCTGTGCTCATGCATCTAGAGGAGCATAACATGTCTAATGTAACTGACTGCAGGCGTATTTCCAAATATAGAAATTTAGGGATTTAGCCCTTAAGATTAGAAAATTTTGGACTATCATTTCTTCTAGGTGTAACTATTGTTTTCTGTTATACTATTGATATCGTCAAAGCCTTTTCCCTACTAATTGGGATCGGCTACATGAATCCTGGTTCATCATTGTGCTCTATTAAGGGCCATATCCCCAGTGATAATAAACAATACATCTAAATCTTCACCATGATAATGATATTCTGGATTTAGTCAAACTCTCAGGGATTTCGGTTGAATCCATAGTATTTTTTGTTTTTGATTAGTGTTTCTATTTGTCTGTGGTGTGTGCATTTGTCCACGGGGTCATGTGGGTGTATTCCTGAATTTTTAGTTTTGTAGCTATTGGTGCGACTCATTGTTCTGAAATTGCAGTAATTTTGAATGAATCTGTAAGCCTGCTTAACGATTGTATATTGTTCTCATTTTCATTTATTACTGTTGCATGGAAGCACAACACAATTTTGTTTTTGACATCTGTGCTTTGGCTTTCAGGAACGTACATTGACAAGAAATGCCCTTTTTCTGGCAATGTTTCTATCAGGGGGCGTATTTTGACAGGAACATGCTACAGTGCTAAAATGACAAGAACCATAATCGTGCGCAGAGATTATCTTCACTTTGTGAAGAAATACCAAAGGCAAGAGATGATAATACCATATTTCTGTCATGCATCGTATGCCTGAGAATTGTTGTATTGATATCAAAACTTTACTATTGGTCAGATATGAGAAGAGGCACTCTAACATACCAGCACATATTTCACCTTGCTTTCGTGTCAAGGAAGGTGACCATGTCGTGATTGGTCAATGCAGGTACTCATCTATTCATTCTCTTTATTTCATGAATGCATGCTGTCACCGGGTTAAGAGGCAAACTTGTGAATGAGTCTAAAACTTTGAGCCAAGTCAGGTCAAGTAGCGTGGGGCTTGACTCAGTTTATGTGCATGTTTTGCTCGTCTTTTTCACTTTTTATTTTGGATTTTCAAACAGAGTTTTATCTCTCTCTCTCTTCCTGTTGTTTATGATTTCTATTTTATGCTCTCTCTCTGTTATGCCATGTTTTAAAAATTGGTGATCCGGATTGGAACCAGCCGATCCGGATCGGGAATCGGCCAGGCCGATACCGATCCTGCTAAATATCAAGAACCGGCTAGTTCCCCCCTTGAGCCGGCTGGTTGTGGCCGGTTTCATTGGGGACTGTTTGGTTCCATCGGGAACTGCCCGGTTCCTATGATGTTTTCTGTTTTCCTATGCTTTTTTAATTTCTTCAAATTATTTTATTTACCGGGCCCCACATCTTTATTGCATTTTTTTTATTTCTTCAATTTTTTTTCCCTTCACTGGGGTCCACATGTTTAATGTGAATGAGCAATCCCATGCGCAACCCAATAAAGGGGGCAACCCCATGCTCAACCCGATAAAGGGAGCAGCTGGACACTTTACCCCTTGCCTCTTTTTATAGTTCTCGGCCTCCCAAAACAGAAAGCAGGTGATCGAGCAAGCTGGACACTCTACCTCCTTGCCTCCTTATATAGTTCTCGGCCTCCCAAAACAGAAAGCAGGTGCCCAATGTGGGACTAAACCAAACTAATTACAATAGAGTCAACAGGGATAAAACACAATATTTATAAGGCTGGCCTTATTTCAAACATACCCTTTTGGTAACGTCTTCAACAAGTTGGTTTTCCTTTGGGAGGTTAAATGAGTTGGTCTCTTCTTGCTCTTATTTGTGAAATTGTCCAAGACTTGAGTGTGTGAAATAATCTTGCTCTTCATTGATTTCCACATAAACTAAATCAAAGTTGAAAATTGGTAGGGAAAAAAGGTTACGTAAAATTACAGACCACGAAGAATTATCTATTTTTAGAGGGATCTATTTTAAGCTCTCTCTCTCTCGAAAAGTGATCTCCTTAAAGTGTACTACCATATACAGAATTGGAAATCAACAATTTTTGTAGCATTGTTATGTGCAATTGTCATTTTCTTGGCATATACTTTGATGTGTTTGTTTAACCTGTTACCTAAATAATTTTCTCTGAAATGTGTTGTCATGGTCTAATTGCATTTTGTAATCAATAATTTTTCTTCACAATTTTCTCCTTTTGTGTATTATGTGGATACTGCAATTCCAATTTTTTGTTTGTTTGTTGGGTTTTATCACCTAAATATTCCATGCTTTCCTAATTTAAAGCTCTCTTTTAAAATTAAAATTTATATTTTCCATCCTTCATAAAAACTTAAAAATTAAAGTTATCTCCTTTAAAATCTCTCTCTCTCTCTCTCTCGCACATAAAATCTCTCTCTCTCTCTCTCTCGCACATAAAAATCTCCTCTTAAAAGCTTTCTCTGTCTCTCTCTCGCATGGATTCATAGTATTTATGTATTTTTGTTCAAATAATGAAAAATCATAATGCAATACTACTTTTTTCTTAGAAATCTAATCAGCTAGATTTTTAAGAAATTTTAATGATTTTTTGAATTTTGTTTAAGGTTGGATCTTGCCATCCGGACCACCGATCTAGGTTACCAAGCTGTTTTTTTTAAATGATTGCTATTACCTGTTTTATGGAAATTTCTCTGGCCTTACATAGAGAGGGTGAAAGAGATTCCACTATGAAGTTATGGACTAGATTCTAAGGAGTTGGCAGTTGAAAATATTATACGTTTGCTTGTTGGCCGGCAAAGTTGATTTTGGAGGGGGTTCTTTTCCATCTTTGGTTGTTTTTCCTCTGTATCTTGAAAGAGATGATTCAGTTTCAATCATTCCCAACACATCAAGGGCTTGATTTGAAAGCAGCCAAAATCTTAAGCCCAATTTAGTTGGGTTCTGTTCACTCTCTTCAATGATTGACAATTTGTTGAAGGCTTTAGAGTAGCAGTATTGGTATCTCCGATTCCTGTCCAAATTTGTAGTTGGAGGAGCTTTTCTGAGGGTGGAGTTCAGCTTATTCTGCTTAGTCTTGGACAAGACAACATCAGCATATCACCAGTATGCTTGTCTTAACATATAATTGTAAAGCCCTCTATTTCGCTTTCTTTCTCAAAAAAGAAGCATATAGAAACATGATCCAATGTTGAAGTCTTTGTCGAGGTAGAATCATGGATACAGAGTGTAGTTAATCCTTGACCAGTCATTCTTGGACGTCAAGCATTGTTATAGTTTGAAAACTCTTCCTTTTTGGCAGTTCAGTTCTCAGAACTTCCTCTTTCAAACTTGCGGTGTTTCTGTGTGTGTCATTTGTGCTGGTTTGGGTTATTTGTTATCTTTTGATTGAGGTCTTGATGGGGTTCGTGGTTTATTTGCCTTGTTTTGTGCAGGCCCTTGTCAAAGACTGTGAGGTTTAACGTCCTGAAGGTTATTCCAGCAGGTTCCTCGGGCAGTGGTGGCAAGAAGGCCTTTGCACCCATCTAGGTTTTCCTTGATTGCTGTCGCGTTTATTTCTGATTAGGAATATTGCGAACTCTTTTATTTTTGGACACATGATTAGCATAGAATGAGGTTTACTGGAGTTTCTTGGGAGTTGGCAACTGGGTTCTTCGTGCATTTTTCCTGTTGGTGGTCTTGGGAGTTGGAACTGTAGTCTTGATCATTTTTCCTATTGGTGGTTTTACTTGATATTTTATAGAGCAGTTTGTTGGTGCTTTCAGCTGCTCTTTTATATGGAAATTTTACCCGAGATTGTCTTTTTGAGCATGGTATTCCATATGGAGAATATCTTTTGTGTGAAAGCTTCACATATAAAATCAATCATGATGATCAGGGTTTTAAAAATCCGAATCAGATCCCGAATTGATTGCCTCAGATTAGACGATTCAGACTTGTCTGGGTGATTCCTAAGTCTAGATTGTTAAACGAACACAAAAGAAAATATGAAAAATATAGGGAGTTTTTTTTTTTTTTTCCCATTCTTTTGTGGGGCATGGGATGAAATAGGTTGGTGATTCAATGGTTATTGAAACCAGAACCCACCGCCCATAGGCCTTGTGGGTTAATTAAGGATGTGGTTTCCGTAGCTAATCCTTTAGGAAAGGAAATAACGCCTCGCCTCAAAACCTCGTGAAACCATTCCAGGCACGGGGAAACTTTAATGGGCTTTAAGCATTATTTTCATCATCGATTATGAAATTTGTTAAAAAATTTAGGTGGACAATGCGGATTAACGAACACTTCAAAGGAATGGTCTAGATAAAGAACGATATGTACTATTTTCAGGCTTGAAATTATTATTTTTAGCACTCATAATAGTCAAGGATGAGATATCTTGTGGCGATGAGGTTTCAAAATTTGAAGGGATTTGTGAGGAGTCAGTTTTTTTTTTTTTTTTTGTTCTTTTTATTCTTTTAAGGTGGGTTGGATACGATGACGAGACATCTTGGTTTTTTTTGTTCTACTCTAATAGGCCCCAAGTTAACAATTGAAAAAATAAAAAAAGCCCAAGTGTACTTGAACCCTGAAATGTATAATACAGGTAAGAGCCAGTGATGAGTAAGTTCCAACACCACAAAGGTCCTGCAAAATTTGACATGAAAGAGATAGAGAGAGGCGAAACCCAAATTGAGGTTCTTTCCATTTGAAAGAAACTAAATTATTTATTTAGGAGTAATTAATGCAAGGTCACAATTTAGAAGCTAGGTTGTGTGGTATTCTATATGGCCCATTTTAATTGGATAGTATGGCTTTGACACTATTTTTTTTGAGTAGTGTTAAATTTACGCATCGAACTAAAATGGATGATGTGATTACCTCAACTACGACTAAACTTCTTGGTTTCTATAAACTTCTTCCTTGATAGCTGAAAGCTAATTAAATGTAGGGCTACGTGAAAACATCGGTGAAAAAAAAAAAAAAAAAAAAGAAAAAAAAAAAAAGAGAGAGCCAAACTAGCAACCCCACTCTCTTCTCGTCCCATGATTTTGGGGCCCATTTCTATTGCCATTTTTACAGGTATTATTTTGATGGCTTTTGGCTGCTGGAAGTTGCATTTTAAAGGCTAGTTTCCTGTTAATTTTGCATTAGGCTTTGATTGAAATTTCAAAGCTTAGATTTTTTGTAATCTGATTGGGGATCGCTTTGTGATCTTATGGAAAAGAGGCATATGTGAGAGAAAAGAGAAGAGAGAGAGAGAGAGAGAGGCGGGTTAGGGTTTCACCTCCATTAGAGCTAGGGCCTCTTTTGTTCGCCATTTTTGGCCTTTGTGGCTTGAAATGGTGGAATTTCCAAAATAAAGTTGAAAATGATTTGGGGATTATTGAAGCAGTAAGGGCTTTCTTTATGCCATGAAAGAGGGTTACAGGAGTCTTTAGCAGGACTCCTTCACTCTCTCTCAACTTCATGTCCGAGTTGAGACGAATATCTTCCAAACGATTAAGGAGGTAAGCAATTAGAATAACAATTTTCCTTGTATGAATATGAGGATGGATCCTCGTGGAACTGCTACAGAGGCTAGTAAGGTTATTAATAAGAGGTAATGGAGATTTCAAGTTATTAATTTGACAGTCGAAAAATGGGTCCCAGCTTTAGAAGAAGCTCCCTGATAAGCTAAAAATACTTTGGTACAAAGTTGTTGGAGTTCCAGTGATAGCTTGGTCGATTGAGGTGGGGAAAGGATGCTAATGGTGACTATGTGCTTTCCAGAAAATCTTGTATAGTGTCCCAAAAACGGTGCCATGTTCCTTCTCTTTACCTATCTTTCTTCCCAAAATGACTGGTCTCATGCCTTGATCTTAACAGGTAAAGGGAAAGAAAAAATGAACAATTTTGTTGAAGAGAGAATCGCTAAGAAAAACGGGTCCTAGCAGGCCACCGCTATTGTTATCATACGAGGTTCACGCAAGTGATAGTGAAGATAATCAGTCACCATTAGATGATGACATTGATGAACCAGTGTTCCTGAAACATGCTGGGACTAAATGCGGAGGCCTTTCATTTCGAAGAACTGAACCAGTCGTTGGTGGTTCCATCTTTGGTGATGCGGCTACCAAATGAGGAGTTTGAAGAAGTATTAGAGGAAGATGATGTCGTAGAAGAAAGCTATTTACCATTGATAAGTGGTTGATGCTATGAACCTGCACTACAATGAGCCGTTGGATGCCATTTCAGAAGCTTTGATGCAAACAAGAAATGAAAATATTGCGACTTAGCAAGGTGGAATAAAATCAAAAGAGGTAAAGGGTAGAGGCCGAGTGTAGCATGAATTGGATAATTTGGTAAGTTTCATTTAACTATGACAAAAGAAATGTGATGGATGGAGATAGAGCGGCCTCTGAACCCTGTCTTTTGTGGTTGTTGGTTCGTCTAGGATCACCAATCACAGAAAATGGTACAATTCTGAATGAAAATCTTTCGTTAGAATGTTTGGGGTCTCAATGATAATAGACGAAAAAAAGATCTTCTATTTTTGGTCAAATTTGAGAAACCTGACATTTTAATCTTACGAAGAGACGAAAATGGAGGCCTGGAACTTTAGGAGTGCTAGGGCTGTATGGGGACGCAGACTTTATTCGATCTAGTAAATCTATCCCTAAAAAAACCTATCATTGAGGAGGTAAAAGATATCAGGCCTATTAACTTACTTAAGTAAATCTATCCCTAAAAAACTATCATTGAGGAGGTAAAGGTTATCAGGCTTATTAGCCTACTCGATAGCTCGTACAAGATTATTGCCAAAGGTCTTGCTAATAGACTTCGGGAGGTTTTGCATTCGGTGGTTTTAATACCTCAGTCTACTTTTTTTTGAATGAAAATCGTTTTATGCGGGCTGGACCGCATTTCTACATATGCGGTCCAGAAAGTGTAAAGCATCCATCTTAAAAAAAAAGTTTATATAAGGTTGCAACCTTGTATGTAGAACTACGGATGCACCTAAAAAATCCATCAGAAAAGATAGTTTGAATGTTGACAAACCCTTTGATTGATCATCTCGACATCGAGATGTATGATCATGAAAAATAAAAAGATTTTAAGTCTCAGAAATAGTGCATTTTACAACATATTATCTACACCGTCCATTTTCAAGATTTTCGTATGTTTGTAGATCTACTTGATTTTAACCATTTTTGAAATTTAGAATTTTATAATTAGATATAAAAATAGATTTTGAGATAATGCTAAGAACATTTTACATCAAAATTATATACCGTGATAAAATTTGAATGTGCACCTTACTTCTACAGCTACGGATACATCCATATGCTAACTGCACCCCCATCTTAAAGATGGATGTTAGTAGGTGTTCCATATGAAAGCAACGGAAACTAACGGTACAAATGTTTTCTTACTAGAATTGTTATTTTTAGTTTTTAAAATTTATTTATTTATTTCATATTCATGTGTTTATACTCGAAATTACGGGTAGGGGACTCCGCCCTCGCCTTGATTTCGGCTGCAAACAAATCGATGATTTGATAGAGTATGTGTTCCATCAAATTATGTTCCGAGGAAGAATCGAGTTCTAAGACTTTATCCATCTCGGATCGTCGACATAGCTGGCTTCCCTATTATCTTAACATTGGAATTGAATTAAGAAGATTTTAAAAGGGGTTTTGAGATAAGAGGAATATTTTAAGAAAATAGATTTAAAAAGAGAGCAAAGGAAGAGAACCATAAATAAATGATTAAACTAGAGAGATGCAAATAAACATGATTAAAGAATCGAAATACTAGATGTAAGAAAAATAAGAAATTGCAAAGTATGGAGACAAAATAGTGAATCTAATCTAAGCATGCATGACATATAATGAAAGAGAGAAAGAGAGAGAGAGTAATCTGGAGATATGAGCATGGTTAAGAATAAGGAAAATGATGAGATCTTTATCAACGAGGCAGAGAGAATTAAGTATGAAATGCAAATAAAGATAAAAATATAACATGAGGAGAAATAACATGGAAGAGATGAGCGTAGAAGGTAACTAATACTAATAAGTAACATCCAATGAGAGTAAATAAACTAAATATAAGAAAGAAATAAAATGAAAGAGCATAAGAAAGAGGGTTAAGATGAATGAATTAGAGAAAAATAAGGAGTGATTCACTAAAGGGAGAAGAAAATGATAGATAGATGTAAGTCCCTACTAGAGGATAGGAAAAAGAAGGAATTGCAAATATAACAAGAATAGAAGAAGAGAGGATGAGCTATTGAACAAAATATAAAGGAAAATAGAAAATAAGCATAAGAGATGATAGAGAATAAGAGGGATGGAGGAATCTACATCATTAAGTGAATAAGAGGAGAAAGATGAATAAACACAACCAATCGAAAGAAATAATTACAACATGAAAAGAAAATACTATCACCAAATAGAGAGGATGAAAGATTAAGGTGAGAAGAAGAGCCATAAATATAACAAACCAAGAAAAGTATTCGCTATAAAAGGAAAGAAAATCACTATTTAATGATGAAGAAAGTGACGGAGAGAAAGATCTATACCACTAAATGAAGGAAATAAAGAACAAAAATAACTACTGATCAAGAGAAATGAAAGTGCACCCACTAAAAGGAAAAGATCCTAAAAATAAAGAGATAAAAGGGAAGAAGAGAGTGAATATAACCAACTTAGTATAATGAATACTACATTAAATAAGAAAACATAAATAGGATCAAGAGTGAGAGAAAATAAAAGAAAATAAACAAATCTAACTAAAAGGAAATAATGCTAAGTTCATTAAAAGAGGAAAAAGGGAGCTACATCAAGAAATGAAGAAAAAAATGAAAGAAATCATGAATACAAATGATAAATATTAATAAATCTTAAAAAAACAAATAAAATGGATAAAAGAGAAGAAAAACAATATTTAGGCCGGGCCCCCAGGTCTGGTGCCCAGAGTCAGGGCCGATTCAGATCATAAAGTTGCACAATCAATCCCGCACTTTCTTAGTTTTTAACAGGTTAAAAAAATAGGTAGAAGGAAGCCCGGAAGGTCTGATTATCCAGATCGCCTTCGGTTCAAAGTGTAGCTTGAATGAGTTTGTATTTGTAGTTTTAGATTGAACGGTTTGGTAGGAAGGGGGATGCTCAAAGGGGGTCACCTTGGGGCTCTTCTCTCAACCTCAAGTGTGAGCTTAAGATTAAGAGATTTTTGGGCATAGCCTAGGAACAGGATTATGGGAACTTGGACCTTATGCTCTAGACAAAAGGGGATTTTTATATCAGAAAATGGACCCATGACAGCCTGTTGGCTAGTTTTGTGCGATTTTTGGGTCATCAAAGCTTCGATTGGTGCTAATGGTGTTATGTCATTAGTACTGTATTAATGACGTTCAGTAAATGTTAATTGCTCATTAATGCGAGTTCTGTATGACCTGTCAAAATTTGGTGTTCTTGGCAATGGTGCCGACTGCCTTCAAGCATTGTTCAGGATACATATCATGTTCTGGGGGCTCTGATTTGGGTCATATGGACCAATCACAGCTTGAAGCTATTTCGACTAACGCCGGCGACATTTGGACTGTCGTTAGATACTAGATGTCCCATCGTTTTAGTTTTACCTTCATCTGATCTTCAACCAATGAGAGTTCGATAACCTCGATCTGTACCGATGTCTGACATGTCAGTACGGGCCTGCCATGCCGGTGGGTACAAACGGACATGTCAACCCATCTCTTCAGTCACATCGGTTAGGCTGTGTCCCACTTGGTGAAGGTCTCAAGACTTGGCGCTGGTGGAAATGGCATTGGCAGTATTGGTATTGTCGCCAAGCTTCTTAATTATATTGTAGCTTGAAAATGGGGGCTCGGGGCTTAGCGCCATTTGGACTGGCACTGACACTAGGCTTTTGGTCTCCCGGGTCCCCCATGTTGTGACTATAGTGCCTTTGGTGCCTCGTTGTCGGACTTTTGGTAGGGCTTTGATGTCTGTTGAAATAACATCAAAGCATTTCCTCTTGAATGCTTCATGGTCAGGCCACTTGGGGTCCCACTAGAGAAATAATGGTTTGGTGGAGGCTAGGTTTATGGAGAAGGGGTCCTAGTAGAATGAATGGTTTAAAACAATGGTTTAAAAGACGGATCGGTGACCCGGATTGGGCTCCCAAAAACCGATCCGGATCGGCGAATCGGCGATCCGGATCGGGAATCGGGTGAATCGGTCAGAATAAAGCTTCAAAAATATCCGAAAAAATTATTAAAATTCATTATAAATATTGTTTTTTAGGAATTCAATAAGAAATGAGGGTACTCCATTAAGAATTTTCATGTTTTTGAATGAATATGCGAATATTGATAGGTTCTTTCCCTGCATGAACCGCCATTCAGCATTTAATTTACATCTCACAAAAGGATAAACATAGAATTATCATGGAATAAGTATATCAACATACATGGACTACAATAAAGCATAAAATTAGTAACATGCGATCTAAAAATAAAATGATAGACTACATTGTTGTTCTTCTTGGTCACACTGGTGCCATTGATTGAATTCGTTTGACAATTCATTGATTCGACCTAAAAACGAATCATCGATATTAGCGGGCGTCTGACTATTCCCAATCCCTGAGTGTTAGTGTTTTGTTGTGTTCCCAATCCAAAATCCCCGAAGCTTGTCCATCCTTCATGCTCACCTGCACTGTCGGGCTCATCCCTACACTGTTGCTGTTGGGACTCGATATGTGAATAATATGGCTGGGATAGGGTGGCCTCAGAATCATCATCTCTCTCATTTTCTCTTAGACCCCCTTCCCACTCTCCCTCATTAGGTGCAATATCACCGACATATTGTGGATACATTGGCTGGCTGCTTCCTCTTTCATGCTGCTCATCACTTTCTTCAATGTCTTCATCACCGATAGCCTCAAGGAACGCTCTCTTGTGCAACACTGGCTCCTCCTCTTCTACTACCCATTGGTCTGCTGTGTTTGTGACAAATATTGTGTCTAAGTGTATCAACCCATAGTCTTCAAGCTTCCTTCTTATTTGTCGCTCTTTGAGGTTTAAATTATAATGAACGTAGACTAGTTTATGAAGCTTCTTAGAAGCGAGTCGATTCTTCTTAGTAGTGTGCAATCATTGGAACGTACTCCAGTTGCGCTCACAGCCAGTAGCAGAACATGTCTGGGAGAGCACTTTGATTGCTATCCTCTTTAGGTCAGGTGCATCAGTACCATATATCTCCCACCATTCAGCTGGATTAAAATGTAAAAAGCATTGTAAGGGCAAGAACAATTCATAAGATTAAATATATGAATGAACAAAATATTAGCGAGGGGATAACCTGGATCCATCATAGTTCGAGAATTTCTGGCAAGTCTAGTTCCAAAGGATCCTATAGCATCCCTATACATAGCAAGCTAAAACAAATATATTACGTTTTAGTGCATTATTTCTCACAAATATAACAACTCAATGAAGTTCTTACCCAAACATTAAATAATACCTTTTGTATTGCTGCTACTTGGTTTCGATGGCTTCTCTCCAACCTTGCAATAATGTATCTGACCCCTTCCATAATCTTGTGGGGTTGTTCAGGTGTCAAATAGAAAAATTTTGGGTTGAAGTAGTAACCTAAAAAATATATAGGTAGAAAAATGTCATTTACAATTTTATAAAAATATGATTTAAACTGAAACATTGTAATGATATAAATATATATTTACCAGCATAATGAATTGGACGTCCAAATTTGGTGTTCCACCTCTTTTCTATAATCTCGATCAATTTGCTAGCAAAATTACACTTCTCCCCAATAGCTGATTTCGCCCTCTCAATACCTTCATAAATAATACCTATGGTAGCTTTCTTGTCAGCATCCACCATTCTTAACACTGTAACCAAAGGGGCAGTGGCCTCTACAACACTGGAACATCGAGACCAGAACAGCCTATTTGAGATTATATTGTCTACTTTTATACCGATACTGGACTTCGAGAGGCGGTCATTTAACCACTCTTCACAAGTAAACAATCTCTTTAATGCACCTTCAGATTCTTGAATGGAGTCCACAGCTAAGTAATCGGTCGCAAAGCGGGTTATAGCAGGCCTGATTATCTCTATTTTCTTAGAGTGTTCTCTAAACAGAAATAAAATTTTAGAGTGGTTGTATATAAATCTCGACACCAACCTTGCTTCATCTAGAGTCTCCTTCACAATTTTGATCTCACCGATCTTCTTTAACATAAGATCGATGCTGTGTGCAGCACACGGGGTCCATACTAGATGCTTCCTCTTATCCATCAACTTGCTGCCCGCAGAAACACATGCACGCGCATTGTCCGTAATAAACTGGACTACATGCTTATCTCCCGCCTCCTCCACTCTCTGATCATATTGTCGTACGTAGAAGTTTGCATCCTTCTTCGTCCCTGATACGTCTTTGCTAGACAAAAAAGCTGTACCTTTTGGAGAATAGGCCAAGAAGTTTAAAAACTCCTTTTTGCTAACTTTATTCAACCAACCATCACTCATGAGAGTAATTCCTGTCCTTGGCCAACTCTGTTTATATTCTTCAATCCACTTTTTAACTTCCTCTACCTTTTCATCTAATATTGGCTCACTGAGCTCATATGCCGTCGGGGGTTTTACCCCGGGCCCGACTCTCTGGATTGCACTAATCATAGGTGGAAAAAATGGGCTATTGGCTGCATCAAAGGGAATCCCTTTATCGTAGAACCATTTACCAACATATCTCCCTAATATGTTTCTTGTACCTTTAACCATGCCTTTTAGGGTCATCTGTTGTGACTTAGGCTTTGAGAGAAATGGGTATTTACGACCATGACCTGCAATACTGGCACTCCTAGGTAACCTAGAAACAATTTCTTCAACAACTGATTCTCCTTGATACATATTGCCATCAACCCCTCCATACATATTTGAGCTGGGCCCGCCATATATGCTCGAGCTGGGCCCGCCATGCATATCTGAACTAGGCCCACCATGCATATCGGAGCTAGGCCCACCATACATGTCTGAGCTAGACCCACCGGGCATTCTAAACCCACGTTCCCTCTGATATTGTTCATGTAAACTCAATCTTGTGGCCATGTCCAGCTCATTATTATATTGCTCTTCTAGGTCATTATTATATTGCTCTTCTGTATCATTCCTGCTTGATGATGTATATAAACTAGCTATCTCCTCATTCATCCTATGTTTGGCAATTTTTTTACCTTTGCTAGCATTAAGAATTGCCACCATCTGTTTTTTTACATTACTAGGGACACTAGTGCATGCAAAAACTTCTCCCTTAACCCCTGCCAAGTGTTGCTTGAACCTATGTACCCCACTACTTATCACTCTTTGACAGTAATTACAAATAATTTTGTCTTTCTTGTTGGGATCAAGTCTGACCCCATGTTACCATGCAGGGTCTTCTGCAGATCTTGACATGATTCAACTGTTTTAAGATGTAAAAAGTATAAATTTAACCTGACAGTTCAAAAAGAAAAATAATCACCATGTGTAGTGATAATATGTTGCGGTAGTTCATGTAGTCATATTCGTTGTTATTTGTTATTGCAAAATACCTTTTTTGACAATAATATTTTCGTACATATCAATTACAAACATTCAGAATAATATAATACAAAATGCAAGCTCCAAACATGGCTACAACTCAATTATCAAGAACATACATTTTTTGCATTAAAAAATTAATAATAAAAACAATTCTTCAAAGAGCCAGCTAACATCAGTCATTCCAACTAAAAAATCCATGAACAACAAATAAAAAAAATACAGTTTTGCATTAAAAATATAATAACATGCATTTTTTTGCATAAATAATCCATCAACCTACAATTTTTTCAACAAAAACTTTAACAATAAAAATGTAAAATATGGTTTAATACCTCATGATAATTAAAACCTTGTCACGATTTTCACATCTTTTCGGAAAATCATCATTTTACAAAAAATTCGATAATGGAAACAAAAAAAAAAATTATAGCAAACTCAAACAATAAAAATTAAAAATTGGGTTTAATACATCATGATAATCAAAACTTTATCACGATTTTCACATCTTTTCGGAAAATCATCATTTTTCAAAAAATTTGATCATGGATAAAAAGAAATAAAAAAAAAAAGTACATCAAATTTTCAAAAAATTCGATCATGGATTACAAAAAAAATTCGATCATGGATTAAAAAAAAAAAAAAACAAATTTTCAAAAAGTTTGATCATGGATTAAAAAAAAAAATTACAAATTTTCAAAAAATTCGATCATGGATTACAAAAAAAAATTCGATCATGGATTAAAAAAAAAATCACAAATTTTCAAAAAATTCAATCATGGATTACAAAAAATTCGATCATGGATTACAAAAAATTCGATCATGGATTACAAAAAATTCGATCATGGATTACATAAAATTCGATCATGGATTACATAAAATTCGATCATGGATTACAAAAAAAAAAAAAACATAAAAAAACAAAAAATTCGATCGTGGATTACAAGAACAGAAAAAAACAATTCGATCATGGATTACAAAAAATTCAATCATGGGTTACAAAAAAAAACAAAAAAACAAAAAATTCGATCATGGATTACAAGAAAAAAAAACAAACATTTCGATCATGGATTACAAAAAAGTCGATCATGGATTACAGAAAATTCTATCATGGATTACAAAAAATTCGATCATGGATTACATAAAATTCGATCATGGATTACCAAAAAAAAAACAAAAAAAAACAAAGAATTCGATCGTGGATTACAAAAAAAGAAAAAAACAATTAGATCATGGATTACAAAAATTCAATCATGGATTACAAAAAACTCTATCATGGGTTACATAATAAACAAAAAACAAAAAATTCCATCATGGATTACAAAAAAAAAAACAAACATTTCGATCATGGATTACAAAAAAAAAAAACAAACATTTCGATAATGGATTACAAAACATTCGATCATGGATTACAAAAAATTCTATCATGGGTTACAAAAATAAAAAATAAAAAATAAAAAATAAAATTCGATCATGGATTACAAGAAAAAAAAACAAACATTTCGATCATGGATTACAAAAAATTCGATCATAGATTACAAAAAATTCTATCATGGGTTACAAAAAAAAAAAAAGAACAAAAAATTCGATCATGGATTACAAAAAAAAAAAAAAAACAATTCAATCATGGATTACAAAAAAATCGATCAAGTATTACAAAACATTCGATCATGGATTACAAAAAAATAAAAAAAATAAAAAAAATAAAAAAAATTCTGTTCTTCACAGAGCCATTTTACGTAAGCGATTTTAACTCAAAAATCCACCTCTAAGTGAATAAATTACATCCAATTGAGTATATTTTCTGATATACAACAATATAAGGAATCAAAATCCTAAATTTTTAACACATTATTTCTAATATATCATGAAAACAAAATCAAAAGGCGGAAAAAAAAAAAAAAAAAAAGCGGAATTTTGGTTCCGCAGACATCTCAGTGTTCATCTCAAATTTCATGCTGTAATTGACTAGATTATGTAAAATTGAAAATTTTAAATCATACTAGACACAATAAAGATTAAAAACCCTAATTATTGAACTCATTATGTTCAAAATATGCCGTGAAATAAATCAAATGGCGGAAAAAAAAGAAACCCAAACTTCTTACCTGATTTTGTGAACCGAAGCCTTCAATCTCCAAAAAACTCTGTTTTTCTTAACGATTATCACAAATTAGTAACAAAAGGTTTTGATTCACAGCTTTACGATCAAAATGCCTACAAATTTTGAAAGATTCATACCCTATTTGGCATGAAACTTTCAGAAAAGGCGGAAACCCTAAAAAAGCAAGTTTCATGATCCAAAAACACCAAATTTTTCAACCATTTAATCCTTGAAAAAGCTGAATAAAACTGTTTACAGCCTGTAAATTAGATCACATGCCAAAAAAAACAAGAAAAATGATAAAAAAATGACAAATTTCAAAGAATCCCGTGAAGAACACTGTGCAACCCGTGTTCTTCACGGACTCGCCGATTCCGCACAGTGACTCGGCGAGTCACTGTGCAGAATCGTCTGGTTCTCTTTAGAACCGGACGATTTCCGATTTTTTAGCCGATACGATCCACTTTTTGCGATTTTCGAGTCAAACCGGGCGAGTCCGGTTCGACTCGACGTTTTTTAAAACACTGGTTTAAAATATTAGGTGGTTTGCCTATGACATTTCAACCTATCCATAACTTTTCCAGTCGAGATTGTGGTGTCTATATCATGGTCTCCATGTTAGAGGTTACATGTACTTAAAAATTAAGTCCTAAAATTCATCTCAAAAATAGATTTATTAAGAGGCCCACATTTCCACATATGCGGACTTGGTGGCATAGAAACTGGGTCCTTTTTTAAAAGATAGACAAATAAGGGATGAAATTCTCCTTGCCTAAGAATGTATTCATTCTAGACTAAGGGAGAAGAGACTAGGGATTATCTGCAAGATAGACTTTGAGAACGCTTATGATAAGGTTGATTGGCAAGTTCTTCATGAAATTATGGGCAAAATGGGTTTTCAGTCCAAATGGAGGTTATGGATTCATGGTTATCTCTCATCTACTCACTTTTCCATTCTTTTCAATGGGAAAGCTTGTAGGTATTTTAAGGCCTTTAGGGGAATAAGACAAGGGGATCCACTCTCACCATATCTTTATATACTAATGACGGAAAGTTTTAGTGTTATGTTGAAATCAGTGGTGGAGAAGGGATTAATTCATGGCATCAAAATTAGTAATAATGGTTTGGAGATTTCACATCTACAATATGCTGATGATACCATTGTGTTTTGCAACCCGGAGTAGAGAGAAGTTAGGTGCCTTTGGATATTTCTAAAATCCATGGAACTAGCTACAGGTTTGAAGGTTAACTTGGAAAAAACCTACTTTGATTGGTATCGATTGTGAAGAAAGAAGACTGAAACAGTTGGCAAATATTATTGGTTGTAGTATGAGTACGTTGCCTTGCAAATATCTCGAGATTCCCTTTATCTCAGGAAATTCTCCTAGATCGATCTAAGATCTTAAAGGATCTTATTGTGGAAAGATTTGAAAAAAAAATTGAAGTTGGTAAGATGAGATACGACATGTGTGTCCATTAAAGAGGGAGACTTGGGTATCAAAAGGCTAAAGTTGATGAATACAAGCCTTTTACAAAGTGGTGGTGGTGATTTCATTTATAACAGAATTCTTTGTGGGGTAATGTGCTTCAAGAAAAATATGGAATACATGCAAAATATGGAATGATTAAAAGCCCAATATCAAAAGTAGCTATGTCCAGTGTTTGGAAAGTAATTGATTACTTTAAACTTTTATATCTTCAGCATTGTAGAAAGTTGGTGGGAAAGGGAGATAAAACTGTCTTTTGGTTTGATAAGTGGATGAAAGACTACCCCCTTCGTTACTTGTTTCCTGAGGTTTTTTCTAAAGTGCTAAATCCATTAGCCTTAGTAAAGGAGTTGAGACGGGACGATGCTTCTAACCTTTCGTAGTCTATTGTGTGCAGGTAGAGAAGCATGTCTAATGCATTCATTGATGAGTTCCACTGTCTAATGATTTCTTGCTGCATTTTTTATATGTTCCAAATAGAGAAGGCTCTATTATTTGGGATTGAAGTCCTCATGGTGATTTCTTGGTGAAGTCTGTCTATCATTTGCTTTATGATGATAGGTATCAAGATATAGACCAAAATATGAAAAATATTTAGACTCTCCAAATTCCACTGAAAGTAATTATTGTGGATTGCATGTCAAAAGAAGATTCCCACAATAGATAATCTTTAGTGGAGGGGATTCATTTTGACAAATGACTGCTTATTGTGTTTGCAAGATGATGAAATGGTAGACCACCTTTTGCTGCATTGCCCGTTCTTGTAGAACCTATGGAATTAGTGCCGACAGGTGATTCAATTTCAGGCATAAATCCCTCAATCAATGAATGTTAGTATTCAACAATGGATGCACTCAAGTCTTCCAAAGATTGGCACCATTCTATGACGATTTTTATGGACGAATATAATATGGAATATATGAAGAGAGTGCAATAGAAGAATATTTGAAGGTGTGTGCTTAGATTTGGACGTTTTGAAATCAAATATATTAGCAATGGCAGTAGATTAATTCTTGATGCATAAGGAGTGCAGTGGTATACCGAAAAGCCAATTCTATCCATACTCCAATAGGATTGGAATTACTTAGAAACCACCACTTTTGAATGGTACGAAGCTTAATTTTGATGGTAGTTCTCTGAGCAACCCAGGTCCAGCTGGTTTGGAGGACTCATTAGAGAGCACAATAGTTGTATTTTAAAGACATTCTTAGATCTATAGGGGAATACAATAGTTAATGCCTAAAAATTCTTATAAAGTTGGATTGTCGACGATTGAAGGGGACTCCTCTTATGTTATTGTGTGGGCAAAACGAGAGATGAAGCCTCTCTAGCGCCTTTGGTGCTTGTCTGATGAAATTCATCTCATTTTGCTTTTTTTCTTCCTTTGACCTTGTGCGTTGCTATAGTGAGTGTAATGCTGAGGTTGATATTCTTGCTAAAGGGGGAGTGCACCAATCTTTGTTGGTAATTTCATTCTTCCTGTAATTTTTCTTGTATTTTCTTTTGGGCCAATGAAAATTGTGATGAACTTTCAAAAAAGAGTAAAAAACATAGGTGGAGCCGTTGATACTCCCACCTATGTTTAAAGCAGGAATACGCCATGAAAGCAAAGAATACTATATGTTAATTGGAGCCTCTTATAAATGTTAATTAGAGCCTCACAAAGAAGCTTTTTTTATTTTGAATTTAAATTCTAATTGTAAACAATCAATTATTTACTTAAAAAAAAGGAGTTTGGATTTTGAGCTTTTAAATACTTAGTAATATTTGTTAAAAAATTAGACGGTCAGTGTTAAATTCTAAGACTTTCTTTTTGGAGACATATCCATGCATATACAAGAGCTACATGTGTTGGTCCGGTGCAAAAATATGTGGGACACAAAATGTGTTGTACCAGCTTCTGACAAAAAATGTCAGTTTGACACAATATGCCCTGGACAAGCTTTTGATATTGAAATTGTGCAACTTTAGCATAAATTGTGTCAGACCGGTTTATATCAAAATTGTGTTGGTTTGGCATATAGGTTTCTACATTCAAGTTGTGTAGGTCTGCAAATTTTATGTGGGACCGGCTTATAGAGAGAGCGGGAAAAGTGGGTTAAAATGAGGGTATTCTGGTTAAAAAATGAACTTGTGGTTGCAAAGAAAAATAGCGTTGAGGTTAATCGTGTGATGTCAAATGTGTTGGATGGTAGCATGCCTAGAAAGTATAATTCTAGACCAAAATACCCCCTATTTTAACCCATATTTCCTACATATGACACCCAATTTGTGTCAATCTAGCACAAAAATATGTTTGGCTTATACCAGTCCAGCACAAAATGTGACGGACTAGTTTTTGACAATATGTGCAGGACCGGCTTTTGATATTAAAATTGTGTCTCTGTCACAAAACGTGTCATAACTACTTATATCGAAATTGTGTCGGTTCAGCATATTGGATTCTACATTGAAGTTGTGCAAGTCTGCAATTTTATGCTGGACCGGCTTAGAGAGAGTACGAAAAGTAGCTAAAATGAAGGTATTTTAGTCAAAAATGAATTTGTTTACTCCGGGAGTGGTTGAAAAGAAAATAGTGTTCGGGTTAATAGTGTGATTTTAAAAGTGTTACAAAGTGGCATGCTTAGAAAGTATACATTGGGAGTGTTTTATAATTTTTTTTTTTTCTAAAATTGCCATTATAGTGAAGACATTAAATCCCAAAAATTTATTGAGACCTTAAAAAAACAGTTAAAAAAAAAAACAAAAAATTCTCAAAAATTTATTGAGGCCTAAAAAAAAAAAACAGTTCAAAAAAAAAAAAATCCCAAAATTTATCGAGACCTAAAATACAGGTACGTGAGGTTTTATTTAGCCAAGGGAGCAAAAGAAATGCTCTGACGTGAGCACAGAATCATCTTGGTAGTAATTCCGAAAGCCCGTGGGCTCCTCAAAATCAAACAGATGGAGGATATTCCTGTGCTCCAGTTTATTCTCGAGTCAAAAGCGCAAGGAAACAAAGCGTTTTCATCGGTAACATGCTGTCTGCTACAGTGGAACCTCATCCAACTTCCAACCAAACCCAACTTCTTTGAACCTGTGATCGCAATGAAAATGAAACCCAAATAAAAAGAGGAAAGGACTGGACCAAGAAAGAATAAGAACTGAAAATCGTGGCAAGCTTCTGAGATCGTAATGGTTCAAAAGTGAGAAGCCATGGCCAGAGCTCTCGAAAGCATAGGCTGTAACAGAGCTCCAAAGCCCTTCCTTAAAAAATGCCGTAGAAAATGTTCTAAGCCGGCAGAAGACGGCAGCTTGGCCTCTTCTGCCGCCGCATCAACAAATGGACCAACCACCACCCCTTCATCTACTATGCCTAAAAAACTCAGCCATGTCTTCATCTATCTCTCTCTCTCCCTCTCTCTCTCTCTCTCTCACGTTCTGAAATCCAAGAATAATCCATGAAGCTCCTACTCCTTGGCAATGGGTTGTGTTCAAGGCAAGCCCTTGTCTCCTAAAGATGGTGAACGAGCAGGAGGAGGAGGAGGAGGAGGAGGAGGAGGCGGCTTGGGAAAACTAAAATTGCAGAATGGGTATATAGGTGCAGGCTACGTTCATGGCCGACGGCCGCTGCTAGCGAAGAGAGATTGTTTAGGGTTGCGTCAAAGAGCAGAGGCCGTAGAGGAGGGGAGAGCGGTAACAAGAGAAGGGGAACGTGGTGCCCTAATGCAAGAACGGGGTGTCCTAACGCAACGGCTTAGCCCAAAGGTTGTACATGGTATCCTTGATGAGGTTGCGGATGGATGGCCGCAATGGCTCGTGGAGAATGTGCCGAGAGAGGTTCTTGTCGGATTGGTCCCGAAGAGTGCAGAGTCATATGATAAGCTTGATAAAGTGAGTATGCATCGGTTGCTGTTTTTTCATTTTCTGTTGGTTGTCCAGGTAGTTATTTCTATTAGAGTTTCTGTTGGTTGTCAAGTTAGTTATTTCTATTACAGTAGTGGAGATGTACATTTGAACATTGCATAAGGGTGGATTGTGCATTTAACATTCATTATGCATGCGATTGCAGAACACTAGGAATTATGTTCAATTTTTGCCTTTGAACAACATGACACTATGATTAATTTGCCTTCTGTTTTTGTTGTTGTTTGGATGGGTCAGCGGGAATGGATCATTTTTTCTTTGTGTTGATTCAAATGGTAATTATTGCTGATGTCGCCAGTTTTCTTTTTAAGTGATCTGGACTCTAGTGTCTTTCATAACTTTTCTCTTCTTTTGTTTATGTACTTGTTCTTGGTACTCTGAACGAGATTAGGCTGAAGGGCTTGTCTTCAAAATTTTGGTTTTCATTCATTTGCTTGTGTAATTGTAATCGGCGGGTAGTTTATTGTTTATTCTGAAAACTGAATCAAATTGGGCCCGGGCAATTGTTTCAGATAAGCCATTCTACATAAAGGAATCTTTCTGCTTTTTTCATTTCCTTTGTTTCTGTCCCTGAAGAACTGCACAAATTGGGTCAGAACATACATGTCAGTTAAGATATGTATAACACAATGAAGACTAATTTCGGTTACAGTGTTTTGCATTGGAGTTTGAAGAGTTTTATTTCTTTTCCTTTTTTTTTTTTTTGTTTTTTTTGTTTTTTTTGTTTTCCTGTGATTCTTAATTAAGACATACAACATATAGTGATACAACAATGCATCAATATTTCTTCGCCATTCTTGTCTTCATGGTTTTGTGGTGCTGTTTCTCTTTATTCTGAATGAATTGGATTGGAGACTTTGTTGCAGATAGGCCAGGGAACGTACAGCAACGTGTACAAGGCTCGTGATCGAGTTACCAGAAAGATTGTAGCACTGAAGAAAGTTCGTTTCGACACTTCGGAATCAGAGAGTGTGCGATTCATGGCTCGTGAGATCATGATACTACAAAAGCTTGATCATCCCAATATCATCAAGCTCGAAGGGCTCGCCACTTCAAGAATGCCATACAGCCTCTACTTGGTCTTTGATTTTATGCAGTCTGATCTTTCTAGAGTCATCTCTCGGCCTGATCAGAAACTCACAGAGCCACAAGTATGTCCAACACTTTTTTATTTGGTATCCATTTCTCTCTATTTTTTGCCCCATAAAATGACTTTTGAGGGTTTCAATTTAAATTTGCCTCACCTTGTATAAAATGGGACTATTGCAGGTCAAGTGTTATATGCAGCAGCTTCTTTCTGGTTTGCAGCACTGCCATGAAAGGGGTATCTTGCACAGGGATATCAAGGGATCAAACTTGCTAGTAGATAAACACGGTGCTCTCAAGATTGCAGACTTTGGGTTGGCAAATTACTTTAAACCCAACCAAAAGGACCCCCTCACTAGCAGGGTTGTGACCCTCTGGTATAGGGCTCCTGAATTGCTTTTGGGGGCCACTGATTATGGTGTGGGGATCGATTTGTGGAGTGCAGGGTGTCTTTTGGCTGAGATGTTCGTTGGGAGGCCTATTATGCCTGGGAGGAATGAGGTAAATCACACTCTCCTTTGGAAAAGGAATTTGCGTTGAATCATTGCTGATTTGAGGCGCTGAACCGAACACTCTTGTCCATGAAAAATGTCTTATGTTGTTTAAGCACATATTAGATGTTTTGCCTTTGTATGTAATATTCAGTATTCTTATGTCTAATAGTTGTGTAATGCTCCTCATTGTAATTTCTCATGTACATAGGAGTATAAGAAAAAATTTCTCTTAACCTAAACACTTAAATGCATAAGAGAATGATTTCATTTTACCATATCATTGTAATATAATGAAACCACACTTCTAGAAAATCATACTTATGGCATTTGTTTGACCCCAACTTTTGCACAAGCACACTTTTCATCCCAACAATCAATTACCCCCCCCAAAAAAAAAGAAAAATTCAATTTGCACCTTAGATATGTTCAAATAAGCCCTCACAAACAATGAATCTTGACTGTCCATTTGATGAACTCAATATTTTTCTTTTTTAACATTGCTCATCTAATGATAACAAAGCCATCTAGAGAATTTAGAAAAGATAAAAAATCCTTCTAAGGTCTAGATCTAAGCATCTCACCAAATGGATGGCCTATGTTATTTTATAGGATATATTTTCAAATGTTCTTTTAATTGTTTATCAAAATGAAAAGGGTACATCTTTAAAGATTGGGGTTAAACAAATGGCCCTAGCATTGTTTTGAAGATTATTTCGTTATATTACTATAGAACTGTTTTATATATATATATATATAGGAAAAAGCTCCTATCAGCCCATGGGCTCATGAAACAGTGTAAGCCCAACGGCCCAGATTGAATCTGGACCGATCCAATGCTCACAATTGTATTTCGTAATTGAATTTTAATTTTTTTCTACAAATCCAAAGTATTTGAAATTTGAAGCATCTATTCTTAAAAAATAGCTGAAGCTAATAAAAATATCAAAAAACTAATCCGCATAAATTAAATTGACCAAAATACCCCTGAAAATTTCAGGGGTATTTTGGTCAATTTAATTTATGCGGATTATTTTTTAATATTTTTATTAGGTGTGCCTTGATGAGAAGAGTTTATGCTCCAAATTTCATGATATATAGATTTATATAAAAAAATATGAAAATTATATTACCAATATACAATCGTGACCGTCTGATCGGCCCAGATTCAATTTGGGCCGTTGGGCTTACGTTGTTCCATGACCAAATGGGCTCACTTTAGCATCTTTCATATATATATATATATATATATATATCTACAAAAAAATATTTTACATAAAATAAATTGACCAAAATACCCCTAAAAACTTTCAGGGGTATTTTGATCAATTTGTTTTCGTGAAATATTATTTTTTATATTTTTATTAGGTGCGCCTCACTAAGATGTACACAAACTCGAAATTTCAGATCATTCCGATTTGTAGAAAAAAAATGAAAAAGTGAAACACTACCAGACAATCGTGATGGTGCGATGAACTTTGGACAGTGATGAGGGTAGGCGAAATCACTGTTCATTTTCACCTATAGGCGTTGGAAAGAATTTTCCTATATATGTGTGTGTGTGTGTGTGTGCATGTGTATGTGTGTATAATTAGCTGGGCAGCTGTAATAAATAGTAATATAAGTAGAATCCCAGCCATGAGATCTTCATCGAGTGGTTCAAAATACATATCACTATTTTAATTTTAATTTTTTTCTATAAATCTGATTAAGATGAAATTTTGGGTGTATATACCTAACACTCTTGTGCACCATATTAAAAAAAATAAATTTATTTTCAATAATTTAAAATCTCCAAATTACCCATCATTTTTCAGGGGTATTTTGATCATTTTATATTTTAGAAAATATTTTTTATATATTTTTTAAAAATGTGTCCTATTTTTTAGTACACACGTCTAAAATTTCATTATGATACGATTTCTAAAAAAAATAATAAAATTCATATAGTGATATGCATTCTGAACCACATGATGAAGATTTAACGGCTGTGATTCCACCTATATTACTATTCATTATAGCTGCTTAAGCTATTGTAAAGTTTACTTTCTCTCTCTCTCTCTCTCTTTCTATATATATATATATATATATATATATATATATATATATATATATATATATATATATATATATATATATCTAGGGCAGTGATTCCATGAAACGATTGTATAGTAATATAATGCAACAATCTTCAAAAACCATGTTCGAGCCGTTTGTTTGATCCAAATTTAAAATGTACACTCTATTTATTCTAATGAATAATCACAAAAAAGGAAAATTTGAAAACACAATCTAGAAAGTAATTTTTAGCCCAATTAACATAGGTTATCCATTTTGATAAGATGTTTAGATCTAGGCCTTAGAATGATTTTTTCTTTTCCAATTTTTTTGGATAGCTTTATTATGATTAGATGAATAATGTTACAAAAGAAAAAAATGATTTTGAGGTTGTAAATGTGAATATTTTGAAATTCACCAAATGAATAGTCTAGATTTGTTGTTGGAGGCGACTCATTTTGACCATATCTAGGGTTTTACTTTTTTTTTTTTATTGATTATTGAGATGAAGAGACTGTGTGTGTAAAATTTTGGGTCATACAAATACCACAAACATGGATATCTAGAAGTGTGGTTGCACTGTACTATGATATATTCGTAGCATTAGATCACTGCCATATATATATATATATATATATATATATATATATATATATATCGAGAGAGAGAGAGAGAGAGAGAGAGAGAGAGAGAGAGAGAGAGAGAGAGAGAAGTGATTTCATGTCCCCATGTTATTGTAATGTAATGAAATTATAGTTCTAGAAAACCATGCTTGTGGCATTTGTGTGGCACAAAACATTGCACAACCTCTCATCATTCCAATAATCAATCCCCCCAAAAAAATAAAATTCAATTTGCACCGTATATATGGTCAAATGAGTCTCCCTCCAACAATGCATATAGACCATCCATTTGGTGAGTTTCAAGTTCTAGGCCTTTGTGAACTCAAAATAAATTTTTTTCTTTTTAACATTGTTCATCTTAATGATTATAAAGCAATCTAAAAAATTTGGAATAGGAAAATATCCTTCTAAGACTTAGATCTAAGCTGCTCACCAAAATGGAGGGCCTACATTACTTTGGAAAAAAAACACTTTCTAAGGTGTGTTTCAAAGTTCACTTTTTTTGTGATTGGTCTTACTGAGGATATGGTCCTTGATAGAGCAGAATGGCGCAACAATATTTGTATAACTGACCCTAAATAGTTGAGATAAGGCGCCGATGATGATGTGATTGTTCATTAGAATGAAAATAGTATATATTTAAAAATTGAGGTGAAAGAATATTGGGTTTCGTGGCCTTTAAAGGCATGGAGAGCTTGTAAAAGGGAAAACTTTATAGTGGAATATGCACTTTAGTGGGAGTGTGTATTGACTAACTATGAGTTGGGCTGTTTATGACCCTTAGCCCTAGCCCTGTACATGTGGCACTACCAAGAAAGGTTTACATAGGATCATCCCTTGTTGAGGTTGGAGTATAGGAATGACTATGATAACGTTCAGCCTGTTTGCAAAAATGACATCAATTCGTGCTATTCTCGTTGCTGCATCTGCTAAATAGTGGCCTCTCTTCCAGCTAGATGTAAAGAATGCTTTCCTCCAAGGTGACCTTAAATAGGAAGTCTATATATCCATGCCGCCTAGATATGTGTAACAAAAAGACTCTCATAAATGCAAGCTTAAGAATGCCTTCTATGGCCCTAAGCAAGCTCCAGGTTCCATAAATTTAGTGATGCAATTGAGAAGGAAAGGTTTCAAAGCCCATGAATGATCTTGGTAGGCCAAAGAACTGTCTGATCTCTTGTGCAGTTGTGGTTCTGTGAAAGAAAAGGCCAAAACGTCAACAAGCTTCTGTACAACATGTACGCATGACAATTGCATTACTAAGAAGCAACCCTTATAGAGGAGCATGTGTATATATGCATAGAGAGAGCCCCATTTGCATTGTAGTCACAATTGTTGGGCTTGCTTTCAAAGGGGAAATTGAAATCTATATTCTAGAATCATGATTTTACTGTTTATCGACCAACTTTGATAAGCCAATCATGAGCTTGCATTGAGATTGTGAGTCATGGGTCTTTGTTGGGTTGGATGAGAAAACAGTAGTAAATTATGGTTTTTAGGTCTAGTAGAGTACCCTTATTGTCATTAATATTTAACCCATTTGTACCCATCCATTTTTAATATTTTATTTTTGGTATTAGAAATGCTTTTTTTTTTGTAATTTTTAGAAATGTTTTCAGAATTTTAAAAATTAATTTCTGTTGTAAATTCATTAAAATAGGTATTTTCAAAATTTGACAAAACTAAGAAGGGCACATGTGGGGACCAAGGATCCAGCCCCCACATATGTGTGCCACCATTGTGTAGGACGTGTGGCCTTGTGGGGCCCACAAAATGCCCATAGGGTGGCCCCCCACTTATATATTTTGTGTACCACTTTTAGTTAAAAGTTTGGTTAGTTAGGGAATCTTTTAAAATTGAAATAGATAGTTACCTATTCAAGTGTGAGTTTTTTTTTTAAAAAGATTATCTTTGACTTCCTATGGATTTTGGAAGATCTAGATAATACTAAAAGTGGTTATAATTCAATTTTAAATAAAACTTGGACTTGGGTCAATTTATAAAGGGATAAGATTCCTAATTTCCACCCAAAATCATGATGGCTGATTTGTTGGATGGATGACTTATATTTAATCTTTCTCACTCCACAGATTTCCTATCCTAATGGTCAAGTTGAGCAAATAAAATACAGCATACCTAGAAAAAATCTTTTTCCAAGTGGGAGATAGATTTCTTTCTATTTGAACACTATTCGAACCTCTCTCAAATCATTAAGAAAAAAACTCTCTTTTTCACACCAAAATATCTCACGCTCTCCCCAAAAAATAAGTCTCTATCTCTATCTCCCATATTTTGGTACGCCACCCTCTTTCCTTCGATGCAACCCTCTCTCCTTCTGTTGGTGTGATGCCACCTTCACCCCTTCTCTTGCTTGTGGAGGAACCCCAAAAGAAAAGAAAATAGGTGGTGGCACATGAAACCCTAGGACTAGTGTTTGCTAAGAAAGAAGAGGAATGTGCAGCCTCGAGTGAAATTAATTCTCAAGTTCAAACCAAATATGTTCCTATAGGGTGTCTACAAACCTTAGTTGAGTTTTTGACCTATCTAAAACTTTAGATTGAAAGATATTGCCTGAAAGCATCCCTATCTCAAAAATTCTAGCGAGACCAAAAAGATTAAAAGTGCGCCATCGATCAAAGAATTGGGTGTGGGGTGTATCAAGCCCTATGAGGGTGACTCAAGGCATCATCCAATAAGTCTTCCCAGTTAATTTTATTATTTTTCAGTCACATTTTATATTTTTCTATGAATTTCTTGAACCATATTCTGTACTCAAAACTTGATTATTGCTCATGGTTCTTTTTATTTTCTGTGACAGTAAAAATAAAGACTAGCTTGTATTTAGGGTTTTAATTTTGATTTACAGTAGTGTATAGTGATTCAATGTAAGTGGAATTCAGGTATATTGAATAAAAGAAAAAGAGAATTTTTGAATTTACTGCCGTGTTTTCCACACAACCACTCTTTTCAAGAAATACCGTGATTTGCTGATATAGTTTTTGAAGATTATTTCATTATATTACTATAGAACCATTGCATGAAATCACTCCCCATATATATATATATATATTATATCAATGAATATGGATCTCCACATCAATTGAGTAGAACGAGCCAGCAACCTTCCCTTCCATGCTGCTCTTCCTCCTCTCCTCCTCCTCTTCACTCCTTGATAAAGTTTCACAAAATGTCCGTTGTTATCATATCTTCGAGGATTGTTATTTTGTGCCCATGTTTTTGCTAGTCCCACTGCTACCCTTTAAGAAAGGTGAAAACAACAATAATCTATATATGTGTGCAGGTATCTGTTTGTGTGTATCAGTTCCTTCTAAAAGAGGATTTTAAGTCTAGGGCTCATTAGGCAGGAGATTTATTATTGTACACCAAAGCTCTGTGTGCATGTGTGTGTGTGCGCGCACGTGCCTGCGTGTGTGTGTGTGATGCTCTATTAAAAAAATAACGTGACTTTTGTTCTGCAAAAGCACCCACCCACACTCCAATGTGGAGTTACTCCAATGTATAAGCTTTTCTTCTTGTTCTAAGATTTTTTCTACTTAACCTAAAAGACCAATAGTTCATAAACCTATCCTCAAAATCAGTGAAATGGATAGGGTATTTGTTTACTGAATTTACGATATTCACTTAATCTTTCTTATGCTGTTAGGTGGAGCAGCTGCATAAGATATTCAAGTTATGTGGGTCACCGTCAGATGATTACTGGCGAAAGCTCAAGCTGTCAACAAGCTTCAGGCTTCATCAGCCATACAAATCTAATATTATAGATGCATTCAAAGACTTTCCTGCGTCGTCATTGAGCCTCTTGACTAAGCTGCTGGCACTGGATCCTACAGAACGTGGAACTGCATCTACTGCACTCCAGAGTGATGTAAGTGAAAGTATCTTGAAGTGCATCTTTCGCAACATTTCAATTAGAAACATTCCTGCTTAGATATTCATTTTGATCTGTTATCTTTTCAATGAGGAATCTGATCATAAAATTCTCATTTGCTCTATTAATGTAGCAGTGAAGAACTTATTATCATGAATTGGTTCCATTGGCCAAAAGGCGGCTTCAATCGAAGAAAACTCATGCCTGCATACTAAAGATCTATAGATGTTGATATATTTCTTTTTTTCCTGTTTATATGCGCTTAATGTATTTAATATCATTGATTTCATTGATACATGTCTTGCATGTATGTCAATGATTGTCTTCTTATGAATAACCTGGCGGCGAAATCTTATTTCTTTATCTGCTACTGTTAGTTGAGTTATATGTAAATTGGTGTAGGCAAATTTTTTGTGTCCGCTTGGACTTGGCTGTCGCACACTCAAGCTTGGCACCCAGTTAACCTTGGGAACCCCTCCTAATAGGGTAGGGGGTACTGTAGATCTACTTAGGTAAGTTATTATAGAAACTTAACGGAGTTTGTCAGAAACTTGGCAAGTTTTGCTGAGTCTGTCAGAAGCAGCGTTTTAAAAAACAGCGAGTCGAACCGGACTCGCTCGGTTCGACTCGGGAACAGGCATAGCCCGTGCCGGTTCCAGCACAAAACCGGAAATCGCCCGGTTCTAGAGTAGAACCGTCGGTTCCCATCCGGTTCTATCCTGTTCAGCCCGGTTCACACACGTAACGCATGACACGCACGTGCGAGCGTGCCCCACGCCCACTCACACGTGCACACTTGCACACGTGTGTCCGAGCGCACGTGCAAGCGTGCCCCACGCACACTCACACGTGCACACGTGTGTCCGAGCGTGCCCCACGCACACTCATACGTGCCCCACGCACACTCACGGGTGCACACGTGTATCCAAGCGCGCGTGAGGTTGCCCTAATATTTTTGCACATATGTTATTATTTATATTACAGAGGTATTTATATACCAAAGTTGAATACTCATGTTTTGATGTGGGATAATTCCCAAACATCATTAAATGAAAACGAAATGTAAATATAGTCTATTAATCAGCAATTTATAATCACATGTAGTTAGATGGCTTGGTGGTTATGACTTTTATTTCTTTACTTTATGTTCCAAGGTCGAATCCCCTTGGGCATGTGTTGCATTCGAATCCCCTTGGGCATGTGTTGCATTTTTGTTGTGTATATAGTGGTTGGTATAAATATAAATAGTTTTGTAAATAACATAAAAGGCATAAAAAAATGAAAAATAAAAAAATTAATTTTCTATATAACAGTTAATTTTCGTTGTATATAGTGGTATAATTATTTTTGTAAATAATATGAAAGATATAAAAAAATAAAAATAAAAAGTTTATTCTATTTGAAATACGCATTTTATTAATTTTTTACATTGATAACCAAATCTTTTATTTTATTTATGAATTTTTACATTATAAATCATGTAATGTACTATTTTTCTTACAGTTGTCAATAATACATTTTAAATTAGATAATATTGTAAAATATTTTAATTTTTTATTATTTGTCTAATAAAATAATTATAAAATGTAAACTAATAATTATAATATCAGTATATAATATTATAATTAGTGAGGTTGTAATAATTTTGGATTATAGTTAGTTAGGCCGTAATAGTTTGGGTTTTTTTAGTGGATTAGGGTTTTTTGCCAAAACGAGATTTTAATGGCCATTCTTTCATTGATTAGTCTACTCTTTATAATAGTCCCTATATAATTATATATTTTATCCATGATAATTCTATGATTTTTCTTTTATGTGATGCAAATTTAATAGTTAAAATAAGTTTATGCAGGGAAAGAGCATCTCAATATTCACAAATTGATAAAAAAAATAAAAGTTAATAATGTAGTACCCTCATTTTTTATTGGATTCCTAAAAAACAACATTTATAATGAATTTTAATAATTTTTTCGGATTTTTTTGAAGCTTTACTCTGACCGATTCAGCTGATTCTCGATCCGGATCGCCGATTCGTCGATCCGGATCTGTTTTTGAGGTGCCTGATTCGGGTCATCGATCCGCTTTTTAAACCATTGGTCAGAAGTCATTGAGTTTGACACTTCTTTTGCAATAAAGGGGGCAAGAAATCCAACCCCCCTTTGCCTCATTTTTCTTCAACTACACATTTGATCCAGCCACTGTAGGTTCCATTTTGCATGATCTATCGATTGAATAGACCAGATTTAAGAGAAACATCTGAACTTACGGATATGAGAATTCAAAATTTCAACCTAAGTTTCGACCTATCTTGGATAAAAATTGTTACTTGGGCCTATTTTTTGGTTCCTCCTCCAATCGTAGGCTTGTTTCTCACATAAACTACCAAGAATCTAAGATTTGCTATATTTATATTTCGAGAATACTATTCACTCAAAAATTTCATGAGCTTGGATCAACTGGCTCCAAACTCAAAACTCAACTTTGGTTTGGAGGTTTCGATCTAGGGTATTTGAGGACCCCTTTGACAAAGATTGGAGGCATCGATCTCCATCCAGAGCAAAGATAGGACGATTGACTTTGCAATTTTTGGTACTTTCATTTTTTGCAATTTAGGTTCATATAATTGATTTTATTTTGACATTGATACCACTCGATCTGGTAATATTTCAGTTGTTGTTGTATTTTTTATTTTTACAATTTTTCCTTTATATTATTTTTTGAGAATTCTCTCTCTCTCTCTCTCTCTCTCTCTCTCTCTCTCTCTTTGGGATTGTTTCACTTCATTTTGGCCAACTTGGGGGAAACTGGGCGAGTGGACTCGGGACTGGCTGAGCTGATTCATGTTGGCTCATGTCAAGTGCCAGAGTGAGTCTGATTTTTCCAACTCTAACATGAATAATATTGCCTTCAAGGTCTGGTAATGTATTAACCCATAAGGTAGGTTTTGATGGTGGCATGCTGTACAATAGGCAGTTTCATATAGAGTTTAAGGATGCAGAGTTTGCATGACCAGTCATGAAGATAATGAAGGAGCAATGGCTTGAGAGAGAAGGGAGAAGGATGATGCAATAGTTTGTTGATTAAAACTTAGAGAGAGAAACTCTCTTTACACGAATTTGTAATTTTACCCCTAATAATAACTGGGAAAATATACCATTCTCTCAAAAAAAATAACTGAGAAAATATACCTTGGTATTTATTTATAGAGCCTTCCTATTTGCTTCCTTTCTTAAAAAATTGCCTTCTAACCCTGTTCCATACATCATCCTTTAGGTTATTGGATTTGATGTCTTCCATCCTGTTAGGCCTTCATCAATTCCCCCCCAGCTGGTATGAACTTGGTTCTTACAAGTTTTTCTCTACATATTGATTGTAGAGGCCTCTATCAGGCTGCTCCAATCTTTGGCAGTTGCCCAATACTTTCTGTATTTGGTCGACCCATCCATTGACAAGGAACTTGTAATGGTTACCCTGTTGAATTAATATTGTTTAGCTTTGATGATATCTCAAATACCTTCATTTGGCTTCTTTGGGAGTTGCTCAACCCATGTCCCGTAACCTTCATGGCTTTGGTTGTCCTGGTCATGTCCCAGGTATTCATACAAATTGGCAAATTTGAAGACAGAGCTGATGCTAAGGTCCTTGGGCAGGTCAATGTAAGAAGCACCTGGACCCACCTTGAACATTTTGCATGGTCTAACTTTCCTTGCCTTGAGGTTGTTGTATGTTTGTAGAGGAAACTATTCTTTTTGTCGAAAGACCATTTGTTCATTTCCCTCCTCAAATTTCTTTGAGCACACATGTTTTATTGTTCATTACTGGCTTCAATGGCTTAATGCATCTTGTTATGCAAACTTTTCATGTGCTTGTCGTATCCATTGGGATCTTCACTGGGACATGCTTCGATAACCAAGAGAACTAAATACAAAACATGGTTTGGACTAATGACCACATGTTACCTCAAATGCCAACTTGCTGTTAGTTTGGTTCAGGCTTGTTGAATGCAACTTCTTTTAGTGTAAACAGAAGATCCCATGATGGAACCATATTACCTACTAAGCATCGAAGTAGGTTGCCTGAACTTCAATTGGTTGCCTCTGTTTGGCCGTCGTTATGTGGGTGGAAGGGAGTGCCAAAGAACCCAACTTTTACCTTAGTCTACGTCAAAAGTGGCTAACAAATTTAACATCTCTATTGGACATGATGGTCTTTGGAACCCCAGGTAAACCATCACATTTCTTTGAAGAAAAGAACAGCAATATGGAGCCATTGACTGTCGTCTTGCATGCAATAAAATGTGCCATTTTTCTAAAAACCATCCATACTTACAATCATTGAGTTATGCCTTGTTGAGTCTGGTCGATCCAACACAATGTCTATGCATAAGCATTGCCAAGGTGACACAGAATCTGGAATGGGTCTACATAATCCATTATTTTGTTCTTGCCCTTCTTTAATTGACAAGGTCAGCACCACGAAAAACTCACACATCATCATGATGAATTCTGTCTATAATACTTTCTGCAATGAAGGCAGTGGTCGTATCATGGCCAAAGTGTCCTCCAAGGGTGTACCTATGAAGCTGTTTGACAATTTTCTCTTGGACGAATAGTCTGAAAGGCATAGATGACTTCCATAGACGAAGCATCCATCATGCAACATGAACTGTAGAAATTGGACGGTGGGACTTTTTATTAAGTCTTGTACCACCGATGTATAATAAGAATCCTCTTCATAGACGTCCTTCCAGATGTCTAATCTGATCGCCTCTATAGCCAACATACTTGTTAGTGCCACCTGATGACAAGAGCGTCTGCCACCTTATTTTGAACCCCTGACTTGGTGCAAGAGAAGAAAGGTGAATTCCTGTGGATATGCACTGGACTTAGCATGTCGAGAATTTAGTTTCTCTAAGAATTAAGGTACCTCAATACCTTTTCTATTTTGAGAAAACAAAAAACTCGCTGTGCACCAAATCGTGCCTCATTGCTCAAGTACTTGCACAATTGCATGCTACTCGTGCTTGCAAAATTGCATTGTACTCCAAATCATAGGTGGAATACTACTTTCTCCCATCATTCAATTGCATTGTACTCCAAGTCATAGGTAGATCATTACTTTCATTAAAGAATGCCAACACGTGCTCTTCTTGGACTGCTCCAATCCATGTGGGATGTGTTAAACTCGACCGCAAAGAATTTATCAAAGCATGGAGGTCCTAAAATTGAGGCATCGGTGGTTCACTCTTTCACCTCTTCAAAATCTTTCTTTGATGCTTCTGTCCGAACAAAAGGATCATTCTTCGAGAATGCGGTGGTAGAAGTCTTGATAGTGGTTAAATATCGTATGAATCAATGCTAGAACGTTGCCAATCCATGGGAACCTCTCACCTCATTTAATAATCTGAGGTTTTGGCCAATCCACAATTCCCTTGATCTGATCCTGATCTGCTTTAACTCCCTCTGATGAAGCAACAAAGCCTTACATGATCTTGCAGGCACTACAGTTCTTCAAATTTATGCAGAGTTTTTGTTAGCGTAAAAGTCTCATGACTTGTTGAAGATGTTCTTCCTCATTATGACTATGCATCAGTATATCATTAAAACAAACCAGGACAAGAACCCAATGAAAAGTCACAATACTTGGTTCATCATCTGCATAAGGGTGTTTGGCGCATTGGGTAGGCCAAGCAGCTTGACCATCCACACATATTAAGCTTTTTTTTTTTAAAGCTGTTTTGCATTCATCTCCCGGCCGAATTTGAATGTGATGTGTCCACTTTGTAGGTCCATCTAGGAGGACACCTAAGCTCCTAAAAGCATGCCTAGCATATTGTCCAGATGAGACATTGGGAGCCATATGTGATTGTGGGTTTATTAAGTGCACAACTGTTGACACACTTCTCCAAGATCCATATTTCTCTATCGTCAGCAAAGTGAGAAATATAGATGGACTAAGGTTTTCTAGAATCAGGCATTTGGTCAATAAGTCATCAACTTGTCTTCTTGGCTCTCCATGTTCAGTTGGACTCATCTTGTAGGCAGCTTGGTAAGGAAGGCTAGCTCCAGGCATCAAATCATTGCATGGTGGATGTCCCTCATAGGTGGAAGCTGATTAGGAAGCTCTTCAGTAAGAATATCTTGAACTCGAATCATCATACTTGTAGATCTTCATACTTGTAGATTATGATTGCCCAACCAAGGCTAGAATTATCATGTTGTCTCGATCCTCCTTTCGTAATGGTCAGATGACCAAGGTTTCTCCTTTTCTTCTTAATGCTCGGGTCATTTTTCATGGGGCCTAAAGTTACATTCTTCCCATCTTCACAAAATGTTTAAGTAGGCTTCGCATGGTGGACCATGTCCCGGCTATATAACCAATGTCTCCCAAGAAGCAGCTGACATGCATCCATTGAATAACATCATACCACCACCAAAACCGTATACATCTTACCCCATAGAAAGCATCTAGAAGTAACAGGGATGTCATTACCTCGCTTGAATGAGGCAATCTTGTATAGATGTGATGCTGCTCCCCTTTTAGTTGCAACTTGTCCACCGTTTCTTAGAGAGTATGTTTATCACTACTACGACTGTCAATAAGGATGGTACACACCTTCATGTTACGCAATTCATGTTATGCAATACATGTGTTCAGAAAATGTGCTTCGTCAATCATCCTCCCCCTTGCTTTAGTGAAGCGCACACACAACCAAGTAAAAAGATAAAGAAATGCCAATGCTAGAGAGAGAAGGGAGAACACAAGACTTTATTGAATAAAACTTAGAGAACTCTTTGTACACAATTTGTAATGTCAACCCCCATAATTACTAAGAAAATAAACCTTATGGGCATCTCTTTAGAGAGCCCTCTTATTTCTCAAAAATTTGGCGTCTTGCTTTTTCCGACCTAGATAACCCCAACTTGTTGCCCAAATAACTCATGTTGCGCTCTATCCTAAAAAAAAAATAAACAACAAAAAAAATGAAATAAAATCATCTTCGTAATAGTTCTTCATGATGTAGACCTAATCTATTCTTTCCTTGCTCTCCGCCCTCTTTTCTTCTCCATCTTCCATTCTACCGGGCCTTCTTATTCAAGTGCTAGAAGAAACATGTTTGAGAAGTTTCATGGAAATACTTAGACAGTAGGGGTTTCTTTCAAGTCAAATTTGAGTAAGTTATAATAAAGAAAGTACAAAGTCAGTGGGGAGGTCAAGGAGATTTCAAGATTCATAACTTTGACAAAAACGTTCTCTAGTAACGCCATTGTCAGCAAGTGCATCTGCTACATCATTTGCCGTTCTCAGTACATGGCAGAAGCAGAACTGGCCATCAGTACTATAGAAAGAAAAAAAAATGCATCAAATATCCTTCAAAAGCACCAGAAAATTCTCTATCATATATTGCCTATTCCCTCTCACTGTTGTTTCCATTGATGTGGAGCACAGCTTGTGACACATAGGGATTGTTTTTACCTAAGCATCTGCCTAAATGACCTGAAAAGAATTAGATCCTCATACCATCAGCATTCCCAATAATTCCTCGTTGGCCTTCTGCCCCCATATTCCATGGGAGCTACAGTCAAAATTGAGCTTCAAAAGCCTGTGGCCTGGAGTTGCCTAAGAGAGATGAGGTCATGTATTCGTGGTGGAAAAGTGATGGCAGTCGAGGCTTGTAACTGTCACATTCTGTCCATAACCCCCATAGAGCAAAAAGAATGCACATCTGCCAAAGGATGTATCCATCAAACATATGGGCCAGGTGGGAAAACTGGTGAGCAGATCCCACCAGAAGGCCAGGCTAAAATATTAGGATCCGAAGCAATCAAGTACATAATGCCACACAAACTTTGCGAGCCTACAATGTATAATGGGATGGTCCACCATCTTTGCATCCTAATAACACTATTATTGGAAGTTTCTCAGTGACATAATTTCATGGGAAATTTTCTAAAATACATTTATTTTTGAAAAATTACCTAAGATGGAATGATTGATGTTGAAGATTAGTTCTTTTAGTTATGTGCCTTGTTTGTGGGCCAACAGGGCACTCTTGTCCGACATTAGTTTAATAAATATGGGAAATAAGGGCATTACTGTAAGTAAATAAGTTAGGCTTATAAATACTATGAAGATCAGTTCTTTTAGTTATGTGCCTTGTTTGTGGGCCAACATGGCATTCTTGTCCTTTTCTATATACTTAAGGGCATTGGTTTAATAAATATGGGAAATAAGGGTATTACTGTAAGTTGTAAATACGTTAGTCTTCCTGGACGCAAACCCTGAGGTCAAAAGCCTTAGACTCTTTTTGATCTGTTTCGAGCATGCCACGACCCACGGGGTTTAAAGTTTGCATGGCCAAATCCAAAATGATAAGGCCTATCCAACAATCAAACCAGAAACCTTGTCCCCTCTTGGGAATGTAAAGCGGGGGACCTGCCCACATTGTACCTGGGTATGCCATTGGGACTGGGGAAGCCAAAGAAAGCGCACTGGTCCCATGTAATAGACAGAGTAAACCGGAGATTGGCAGGATGGAAAGGAAGGTACTCATCCTTTGCAGGGAGAACAACGCTTATCAATGCTACCCTAGCCAACTCCCCCGTATACCTCATGTCGCTTTTCCATATGCCAACCTCGGTAGCCAATCGTCTAGACCAACTGACAAGGAACTTCCTCTGGTCAGGTGAAGCGACGTCAAATAAGATCCACCTTATTGCGTGGGATAATGTCTGTCTCTTGAAACATCAAGGTGGTCTAGGGATCAAAGCGCTTAGGACTCACAACCAGGTGCTATTAGGCAACTGGTGGTGGAGACTGCTACGCAGAACAGACAATTGTGGGCCCAAGTCATACGAAGAAAGTATAGTATCCCACCTGACCTTTGGCTGCCTGAGGGTTGTCTAACGACTAGGGGCTCGGGCGTATGGAAATCGTTACTCTCCTCCCTCCGACCGTTTAAACAACATATCAGGTTCCACGCTAGAGCCGAAGATAGAGTGCAATTTTGCTCAGACCTTTGGTTAGGCCACACCTAGCTAAGAGAAAGATTCGCCTCCCTTTTTGCTGTAGCACGCAACGAAGCCTCCTTGGTATCGGAGGAAATAGTACCTTCAGGCAATCGCAGAGTATGGAACCCGTCCTTTAGGAGACCCCTCACAGATGAAGAAACCTTGGAGTTTATGTCCCTCTCGGACGCCCTCCATTCCACCTTCCTCGCCCTATCAAGGCCAGACACCTTGATTTGGACTCCATTACCCACCGGTTCATTCACGGTGGCCTCCTTCTACAAGAAACTCTTGTAGCCTTCTTCCCCCCTAAACCCGAACGCGGTGCTCTCCAAAGTTTGGTCCTCCATAGGGCCCCCAAAAGTACAAGCCTTCCACTGGATTACGTGCGCCGAGCGAGCACTCACGATAGACTTTCTCTAGAGAAGAGGTGTCTAGACCCCTAATAGGTGTGTCATGTGCCTAGATGAGGAAGAAACAAACCCCACTTGTTCCTTCACTGCCAGACGACCCTTCAACTTTGGACTAAAATTATCCAACTTTTTGGAATATCTTGGGTCACCCCCCCCTTCTATTCCAGTGCTGACTTTCTGTTCCTTCGAAGCTTACTTGCCTAGGTCGGGTAGGATCCTCTGGAAAGCTGCTCTAGCTGCTATGGTGTGGTCCATCTGGCTAGAAAGAAATTCAAAAATATTCTGTGGTATCAAAAGTGAACTCCCAACTTTATTCCAAAAGGTAACCTCGATGGTAATCTTTTGGGCTTCCAATAACAAACTGTTCACTGGGATTTCGGCGGCTAGTTTTTTTTGCAATTGGGTGAACCTCATTCAACTAATCCCTCACCGCAACCCAAGAGTTTCGTACTGGTCCCCACCACTGGTGGGTGAGATTAAGTTCAACTTCGATGGATGCTCCTTGGGAAATCCAGGCCGAGCAGGCGCGTGAGGAGTATTCCGTGACCACAATGGTGAGGTCATCTCATCCTTCTCAGAACACCTTGGCCACAAAGACTCACAGTCTACAGAGGCCACGACCTTATTGTTGAGAACCAAGAAATTTAACCCCTCCTGGGGTCTACGCTTGCACATAGAGGGAGATGCCAAAAACGTAATACTCTGGGCTGCTAGAAAGGTCCCTCCTCCTTGGTACCTAGCACACGTTTTTGATGAAATTGAATACACTTGCAGGGGTATAAACATCTCATGGACGCATATTTGGAGGACGTCCAACAACTTCATAGATCGTCTCGCCAAGGAAGCTGCTAGGAACCAGCCTTCTGCATATGTATAGATGCGCACAACAAGGAGATTTTATTACTAACACGGTGTGGAGGCCGCCTCTTTCTAGACTATTGTCTTCTACATTGTAATGGGCAGTTCATATAAGCCCCTATCTTTTGCTGCACTAGTAATGTTAGAGCTTGTACTCTAGAATAGGTCACTCCCTAGCGACCAAGTTTTAGGTTGAGTGACCCGGTTTGTGGGTTACCTCAACCGTTGCTATTGTATAATCTCTTACTCTTATAATATTAACCGTTAACTTTAAAAAAAAAAAAAAAATAAAAAAAAATAATAATATAATGAGGGGCGTGGAGGCTATGTAACCTTAACAGGACTTCCTCTAGACACCTCTCCCTATCTTCTTCCCTTCTCTCCAACTTTCTTTTTCTCACTAGCTTTTTTCTGACTTCTTCATCTTGTCTCTCTCTTCTCTTTGATATTATACTTCTAACATGAGGTCGGAGCTAGGAGAACCATAGATATGAATTTTTCTATTTTCTTTTCCTTTTTTTTTCTTTAAAGGAGAAGACAAAAAAACAAAAACAAAGATCAAGTTCTGCCTGTGCTGATTTCATCAAAAGACACCTCAGGTTTCTTCCTTTCTGTGTGCAGAACCAATATGGTTACCTGCGCTTACTGTTAAGGCTTATGCTCGTGTGTCCTCTCTTCGATAGGAAGAATAAAGAAGAATAGTGACTGAAATATGTTAAAGTTTGTGGCTGATGCAGTAGACAGCCTGTGGAAGGTCGTATAAGATCTTTGCTGGCAAGGTCTGTCTGTCTACATAAAAAAGATAAGCTCTTCTCCCCGTAACTTGCTGTTTGTGATGTCTTTTGGGATCTACAAGATTTAATAGATTGATTTAAGGCCTCCAAGTGTATCCAGTCTGCTATAATATTGAGCATTCTCTTTATTCATGTGCATCTTATCCTCATGGCTGGTGAAAGTAAATATGGAATTTCCAATATTAATGATATGATTGGAATGCCGGTTACGTCCTTGAAATTAAATGGGTCCAATTACCTTCTATGAGCTCAGTCTATAAAAGTGTTTCTGGTGCCAAGGGTATGATGAAGTTGTTGGCTGAAAATGGGCCCAAAGAACCAGATAGTAGGTATGACAATGACTTAAGGAGAACTATCAAATCACGACCTATTTATGGAATAGTATGGAACCCCATGTGAGTGCAAATGTAATGTTTCTTGATACTGCTAGAGAAATTTGTGAGGCTTTGCATAATATGCAAGGTTCAAGAAGGTGGATGCGGCCTTAGGGGGGCCAGTGGTCTGGGTCGCCTAGGTGGGCGCCCAGATACCTGGGCGGTCTTAAGGGAAGGGGGCTGGATAGGCACCATGTGTTGTTTTGTGTGTGTGTGGTTTGTGATTGTTTGTATGTATGTGTTTAGTGTGTGTATGTGTATGTGTATGTGTATGTGTATGTGCATGTGTATGCGCACGTATGTGTGTGCATGGTCTCGTATGAAATACTTTAAGATCATCCTATTTTTTTTTTCCCTTTTGGATCTGTATTTGTGAGAGAGAGCTCTCGAACATTTGGTGAATATATCGAGAGATCGAGAGAGAGAGTGAGTCTGTGAGAGAGAGGGACCTCACATCAAATACTTGGAGGTCATTTCTCCTTTTTATTCTTCTTACATGTAAAGAGGGACCATATGGGTCCATGTGTATCTTAGTGTGTGTACATGTGTGAGTATGTGAGAGAGAGGCCATGCCTTGAATACTTGGAGTCCTTCTTCTTCTTCTTGAAAGTGTCATCATCATTATCATCATAGCTGTTTCCCAATTAATTGAGGTCGGCTACGTGAATCCTGGTTTGCCATTCTACTCTATTGAAGGCATACCATCAGTGAGGCCATGAGTCCTCATATCTTTTCGGACTACTTCCAACCACGTCCTTTTGGGCCTGCCCCTTGCCCTTTTCAGTCTTTCCACTTGAACTAACTCGCACCTCCTAACAGGTGCTGTACTTGGTTGGCGCCACACATGACCCGCCCACCTAAGTCTACTCTCTCTCATCTTATCGCCTATTGGTGTTTCTTCTTGAGAGTGTATAGTAATCAATTCTCTTGATTTTGGACTACATAGTAGACAAAGTACAAGCTAATAGACTTTAAAATTTTACAATACACTTGCAATTAAAACTCAAAAAATCAAATTACAGCAAGGTTATTGTAACATCAGTGAGTTATTGACTTCCAAATACAATCAAATGAGAGGATACAACTCAATTAGGGTCCCCTACACATGAACAAAACAAATCATAAAAAAGAGATCATACTTCACATGTATAGTTTGCTTTTGAAAAAACAGTACCACTCAAACTTACAAAGCAAAATTATATATCAATGGACTTCATAAAACTCGTCACAACATGATCTCTATTACAACAATATACATATGCTCAAGTTTGCAATGCACCATGACCATGGGAAGCTAATCAGAGCTCTCGGCTATCCGGTTTACGGCCTTGGGTTTTAACTATGTGCCATTGGGTGACATGTGAAGAAATATCTCAAAATCAGGCCAATTTATCATCTAATGAAGTGGGAAGCCAATTGTCTACTGAGACACACTTAAAACATAGAAGGATTTACAGAGATCAAATCAAGTGGAGAGCTCATGGGCGAAAACTGGGCTCTTAAAACACAAAACTGGTTCAATTGAGTATACAATCCGGCTCACAAAATTTTGGCATAGTCTCTTCTTATAAAATCAACAATTCAAGAGATCAAGAAGAAGGTTTAAGTGATTGATATGATCATAAAAATCTTAGAGAAATATCGGCAAAAAATACTCCAAAATTCAAAGAAGAAAGCTCATGGAAAACTATGTCAAAATGTGCATGGATGAAGCTTTTAACTATATAGATCAAGAGGGAACAATGATCAATCAAGGGATCAAAGATCTAATCATCAAAGGATGAAGTAATGTTGCTGTAATTGAGAATTTATAGTAAGAAAAAACTAAGAAAATCAATAAAACTATAAATGATCTTACTCAATTGTTGAAGGCTTGAAAACTAGATTGTCCATTTGAGCTTTGATTACCATTAATAAAGTAGAATAAGACCTTTAATGGAGTTTTTCTCTCACCTTAACATGAAGGAGGATCTTATAGAGAGAAAGGAAGAAGACTAGCTTGGGCATGCCACTCAACGAGGGGGAGAGAGAGAGAGAGAGAGAGAGAGAGAGAGAGATGTGCGTGCCATGTTTGGAGGTAATTTGAGAAGTGAAGTCATGTGTGAGAAAATGAAGCGTCATGGGGTATTTTTAACTTTTTAACCCTTTAGTGTAGAGATGCTTCTAAATGGATGAATCTTGGCTCTCCATGTCATCTACCAATGGCTACAAAGAGAGGCATGATCCTAGGTCACCATCCACCATGTCATCAAGATGGGTGGTATAGATTTAAGTACCTTTATCCTCCTTTAATTCACTCTAATTTCGCTTGTTGACAAAATACCTGTGCTCTTTACATTTAATGAAGCTAAAACCATGATGTAGGGTATGCCCCTATGGTAATTTGTCAAAAATCGCAAAAAGAAAATCTCAAAAGTTTCCTCTATTTCTTAAGAGCATGTGGAGCTAATGAAATCATGCCACATAAGCTAGGTGGTTAATTGCTCATTTATCATATACCCTTAGGGTTAGGCTTGTAATTACAAACCCTATACCCCTTTCTAAAATCCTCCACACATGTGCACAAAACCCCTTGCTTTAGGCATTAAATATGTGGCAAAAGAATTTTTCCAAAAACTCAAAATTTCATAAAATCCATAATTCAACACACTTAAATCAAGAAAACTACAAAGGACATGGGGGTCCCTAGGTGGGGTTTGACATCACCCCCACGTCATCTCCACCTGAGGGGGACGTGGAACCCCCCAAGCCGACACGTGGACACCCATTGGCCATTTGGGTGTCCCATGTGGGTCCCGAGGGACTATCCTTGTATGTTATTTCTTTCAAACAATTTTAGAAAACAGATTTTCTTGCCCATAAAAATTCAAAAAAAATCCTATAAATCCAAAAAATTATTTTAATGATTTTCCATCAAATTATATCATTTTGGCGTTGATTAAAAACATTTACAAGAGAAATTAGATTCGTTAGAGTTGAATTATGAAACAGAGCACTTCACTTGGCTAGATCTGGAATCCAAAGCGTCTTTCTCGATATGACCCAACAGACTCCTGACCCACTATGTATAGTCTGGGGCTCATGATCTTAAGCCTATCAAAGTCAAATCGATGTGCGACTCTGAATCCCCAAGTATAAGTGGATTTCAGGTACACCTTCTAGAGGGCATGCACACACATGGTGCAAGAGTTCCTCTCTTAGCACATGTGCATAGCACTAACTAGTAGATTCCTGGAAGAGCGGCTACCCATGTATTGCGACTGTATATGCACATACTACGAGAAGTTTCTAAGAGTTAGGGATTTAGGCCAATGTCCTTTATTGGCACTAACCTTCCCGTATAGGGCTTTTAGTCATCAAGCTCATACATAAATCGTATTCCCATGGCCCATCACTCAGTTATGAGACAAACATAGCAACCGACCGTGACTAAGCGGTTATCCGCAACCCTCTCGGTACCTCCCATGCATATAAATCCTCCTCATGACATAACTTAATCGGGTTCCACGAGTCTTGGTCCCAGTGTGCTAAGATTTTGGAGTTATATCGCTCTTTTACTCCTACTGAGGTTAAGAGCAAAAAATGTCGGATTTTAAGGCCTTGAAAGGACATAATTCCAACACTTCTCATATGTAGAGAGAGCACTGGACCCCAGAGAGAGAGAGAGAGAGAGAGAGAGAGAGAGAGAGAGAGAGAGAAGGGCAATACCAAACTTTATTTTTGTTTGGGTGGATTTGTATTTTTTTTGGGCACTAGGTGGCCTCCCAGATCACCTAGGCGCCCACCTTAGGCATGCTCGCCCGCACCCCACCACATAGGCTAAATCTAGGTGGTTTGTCGGCCACGTCGCCTAGGCGATCGAATATTTGTTCATTGATGATATGTGTTCTTTGGATGAGTACATCTCTCAAATTTATCAACTTCATGAGAATATCTTCCTTTTACAGCAAGGTGACAAAAGTATTGAATATTACAATTTGGGGTATGTGGGAAATGTTGAACATGTATCGGCCCTTATCAAATAATATGGAGCTACTGAAGAAGCAATGAGACGAATTTTGAGTTGCAGAATTCTTATCTGGCCTTAATTCTGAATACCAGTTCATTTGTGGACAGATCTTAGCCAGTAATGAATTCCATCTCTCAATAATGTTTACTTCTATGTTCAACAGATTGCCACATTTACACTTTCATATACAGCTAGTGTTAGCGATGGATCTACCTTAATCTCATCCTTGGGTAGAGGTGATGGGATTAGAGGTTGTAGTGGCGGTAATATAGGACATGGTTGTGATTCAGGGGGAGATACGTGGTAGAGGCCGTTGTACTAGAAAATGCACTCACTATGGATGGACTAATCACATAACTGATAAATGTTGGGATAAATTTGGTAAGCTTGCTTGACCTAATCAAGTAACTTATGTACTGAGGGTGATGTATCCATTCGGTTGGCTCAAATGATTATCACTAGGCTCTCAATTCTACTGGGGATTCAATTTGTTCTCATGTGAGGAATATAATAAACTTACAAGATATAATCAGTAACTACTACTAATTCCTTACATCCATTGCTAATCTTGCAAATACAGGTTCTTCCCTATTCCTTGTGTCGCAGAGACCATCTCCTTAGGTCATTGACTCGAGAGCCAATGAAGAGATATATCTGTGACAATATGTTCCGACAAAGGATTTGGGACAACTAAGATATTTTCTTTGAATTGAAGTAGCCCATTCTTTAGTTTGTCTCAGAGGAAATATGTAACAAATTTGTTGACAAAAGAAGGATACTGGGTGCCAAGCCAGTTGATATGCCTGTGGATCTAGGTACTAAGTTATTAGCATATTAAGGAGAGGTATTTGAAGATCCCTGTGGGTATAAAAGTCTTGTGGGTGGACTTACCAACTTGACAATTACTCGGCTGGACAGAGTCTTTGCAGTGAGTGTAGTGAACTAGTTCGTGCATTATACCATATTGGAAGGCTATGAGGATAATCTTGAGCTTAAGGGGCTTCGGGACGAGGACTTCTTTTTTTTCGAAATTAACTTAGCATTAAAAGAGAACAAGAAATACTAGAGTTTGTCGATACTGTGTGGCCTACATGCATGTCCTCAACACCATCGTGGTCCCTGAGAGGAGGACCTGCAAAGACTACCACTACATAGACTTACTCAACAGTGAAGAGGGCTTACAGCAGAGTGAGGGCTTATATATGTGCCCAATTACAAAAGCGGACAAAAGGCAGTGGAGAGGCCTTACAGTAGAGTGGGGGCTTATATTGCCCAAGTACAAAAACAGAGAAAAGTGTTGATTAGAATTTTAGCCCTTTTCTAGCGTTATAACAAGAGTAGATAGAAGAGGTGAGCTGAAAACAGTTAGGGCTAGTAATGATGCCCTATTACACAGAATAAACTTCCTATTAGATAAGTTGCCGGGTCGCTTCTTTAGCGAGTGCGTCTACTTCAGGACGAGGACTTATTTATAAGTAGAATGGATATTTAAAGATTGAGAGCTATTCTGATGCCAATTAGGCAGGATTTCCATCAGATTGATGATCTACTACAGACTATTGTACTTTTGTTGAAGGAAACTTGGTGCCATAGAAGAGTAAGAAACAAAACGTGGTAGCCAGGTCTAATGTAGAGGCTAAATATAAAGCAACGTGTGACACTACATGTAAGTTATTGTGGCTGAAAACCTTGATGCAGGAGATTGGATTCACAATTATTGAGCCAATGAAGATGTTTCGTCTCAATCAAACATCCATGTAACTAGCAACCCAACATTCGATGAGAAACAATGAACATTGAAGTGGATTGTCATTTTATTCAGGAGAAAGTAGCAAGCAAATGTCTATTCCATATATGAAGTTGAAGGATCAATTGACTGATTTCACCAAGGCTCTTGGTCGAAACCAGATTCAAATGATTTGTTCCAAGCTGGGCATGGGTAATATTTGTGCTCCAGCTTGAGGGGGAGTGTAAAGATTGGTTCTTTTGGTTTTGTGCCTTTTCGTAGGCCAATAGGGCATTCTTATCCTTTTTTATATGCTTGAGGACATTCGTATACTAAATAATGGAAATAAGGGCACCCCTATAGTGGGTCGTGGAGGCTATGTAACCCTAGCGGGACTGCCTCCAGGCACCTCTCTCCATCTCCTTCTCTCTCCAACTTTCTTTCACTCTTTAACTTTTCCCTCACTTCTTCCTCTCATCTCTCTCTTCCTTTGATATTATATTTTTGACAATTGAAAATATAAAAAATATAAGAATATGAAAAAAGGAAAAACCTTTAAACCTAGAGAAAACATAAGGATAATAAACTAAGTTTTTGTCGAATGGAGACCATATGATGAAAGCTGTATAAATATTTTCATAAATTTTATGAACTTACATAAATGCTGAAGTTTTCGTTGTTCAAGGAAGAGAAGAGCTTTACTAAATTCAAATGTCTTTAGTACTGTGACTAAGTATAGTGTACTGCTAAATTTAGGGTGTTTTTGGTTCAAGCTACCTAAATTGGACTTTATTGAAAGTTGGACAGGGTGAACTAGCACAGTATAGGCGGTTTTTAATTTTTCTCTTTTCTACCAGGTAGAACACTTACAAAGGTCCAAATAATACAAAATAAACTCAGGACAAACAAATATGAATAACAAATTGGATTCTCACTTGTTGCCACTTAATACAACTCTTTTATTTCTATAACAAAATGACATAAGACTTAGTTGGGATCAAGAAACACAAACTGCATAACATAAAAATGAAGAGCCAGAAGATTACCTCAACTTGACTTGATACACCCCACTCCGGGTCTCCTCCTTTGATGGTGCACGAGATCAAGGTCTATCTTAGATTTTATAGTATGAGAAGCCTAGGCTGGGAACCCTTGAATAGAGAGTAATGTGGAACAGGATCAAGCCCTTGGGCTATGTTTGTAGCATGCCCCTTTGTAAGCTCTTAGGGTTGGGGCGTGGCCCCCTTTTTCTTACAAAATATTTCTAACTCATGAGAGGCCTTAGAGAGATAAGAGGGATCAGCGAGAGACGGTGGCCACCCACCCTTGTGAGGGAAAGAGAGAGAGAGAGATGTAACTTGTGTGTTGAGAATAGGAACCTATAGAAACTATTTATAGACTCATTCTTAGGGTTAGGAGTTCTAAAGTTAGTCATCCTTATGGAGAATATATCCAAACTATTGATCATAGAAGACCTGTGGAGGGCCATCATGATCTAAAAGAAGGTATTAGAACCTTATCCTTCAGCTTCCTTAATCTAATCCCATCAAATATATGGTGTAGAGAAAATACGTAACTCTTTCCTTTTATTTTCTCTATTATCGTACATATGCTTTTTTGAAAAGTCAAAATCTCTTTCAATTGCAAAACCTTCCCTTTTATTTCAAATTGATTAAGTGGCTAATATTTGCATGCCACAAAATAGGAAAGGATATGGGGCATTCCTCTCATGGAGCCCCAAGTGGCCCCATGTTCCTCCCCATATTCATTATTTTAGTGGGGACCATGGAGTACAATGGGCCCCCATGTGTATTACTATTTTTCAAATAGAGAAAATGATTTTTTAAAAAATGTTTGCTATTTTATTTTTCTCTTTGATTTATTAAATGCTGAAAATTCAGTTTTAGCCTATTTATAAATTTGTTTCGAGAAAAGAAAATACCCAGAGATTGCTAAAAATTCATTTTATTGATATAAAAATTATTTAAAGTCAAATTAATTGATTCTAAATTAATTTGATGGGATGTGGATCCAACTATGTTAAGGAAATAGTGAAATTACTGAAGCACTTCAGCTTCTACTAGAGACTATGAATCACACCCACTTTCTCAAACTAACCTAGTAGTTCCCATAACCCACAGTCCATCATAGGGGTTCATGATTGTGCTAGCAAATTCAACAAATAGGTGAGAGGACACAATCCTAATTTATGGATTATAGGCTCTCCCTAGGGACAAGTCTTAGGTGACATTGACTTGTGCACACGTATCGCATTTGGTGCATATGGGCTCGCACACGTACACGCATCACCCTCAATAGTGTTTTGCTTCCTGATGCAACTATCATATGTACATGCCGTGTGATGGTATAAGATAAGGCTTTGGCCCTCGTCCTTTCAAGCCCACAATCACACATTGGCTCACTACCCTTGGCATCTCCGACCTCATCAAGGGATAACCCCTACTAAACCTTCTCGGTTGTGCTCCATGCCAAGTATTTAGGGTTTTGGTGCTCGTCTGGCCTAGCTGGTCAAGCCTAGTCTGAGTCTCGGCAACAATATTGCCAACCTCAGTCCCTCTGGACCATACTCCCACTGGAGTTCTTTGTTCCTCTATATTAAAAGTGGTTACATGCTCTCATAAGGCTTTTAAATGGCCCCAAAAACCCAACATTTATTGTGATAGACCTTTAATTGGAGGCTTGAATTGCAAAACTCACAAAAATTGGCATTGTGCCAGACTAATAGTTCTCAATAAAAATTTTGCATCAATTTCTCTCAATTTGACAAATTATCTTTTCTTGATCTGTTCCTCTCAACCTTATTTTGATGTTTCATGCTTTTGTGGAGAGTTTTTTTTATTAGAAACATAGAATGGAGGAAGCTTCCTTTTGGAGAGTTTTTGTAACATTCAAATATTTCCCTAATCTACAATGATGACCTAGGGGACTGTAAATGTCTAGATTCTAGGACTTAGAAAAGCTGTGATCATCAGAAGTTGGGAATGAAGTGGTTCTCACTCCAAAGCAGACATTCCCAAGCCGAGAGCCTCAGTGGTCTGTGGTCCTTGAACATAGACAAATCTGTCTAGCAAAGAAACACATCAAAATCTTGGAAAAGTGAGTACCTGAAAGAAAATTTTCTTTTTCCTTTAAATTTGATGTCGAAGAAGGATAATAACTCATCTTCATGCTTGTCAGCAACTTGTGTGGAACAAAAAAAAATTTATATCCGGAGGAAACCTAGGTGGTACCGGCATGTGTAATACAAGACGAAGGTCCCTACTCTCGCCTGTGATTATCTTTTTCTGCCCAACTTCTTCATGATAGCTTATATTTAGACCATTTTTGCTATCCTAGCAGTAGAGGGAGTAAATCGGTTGTTGTGGGGAGTTCATACACTTGGTATGGTGCATTCCTTATCTTTTGTTGCTAATGAACTTTGATGACTCAAGGTTCTCCCATTGAGCTTTTCTCCTAGTTTGTTGATTAGTTTTAGATCCTAAATGGAAACACACACTATGAAATGGAGCTTGTAAATGTTAGCGTTCAGCTTGTGAGTGTTGTTGCTTCTATATTCTGGTGGCAAAGGATGATTGAGCCCTTCTAGTTTGCTGCAATTTCTCCTAGATACTCGAATTAATTTTTGGAGTTTTTTTTTTGATTGGGGATACCTTCCCTTGGGGAATAAGTGAGTTTATAAAAGCTAGATGACATAATACATTTTGACCGTGCAACAACATTTTGGAAGATTGGTTTGAGGACTGGAAACAGGGTGGACAGTTTTTAGTTGGGTGAGGCAATATATCATTAAAAGTGGTGCATATGGATGGTTGTCTAGAGACTTTGTATGAGGGGCTCATTGAAGGTGTGGGAGAAATCACGTGCAAGTACATCTAGACCTGTAGAGGGTACTTGAATCTTGGCTTTCTTCCCAGAGCAGATGCATAAAAGTCTTGACTGGTGCAACGAAAGGAATGTGTGACTAGTTTGGGTCAGGATTAATATAAGATAGCTTAACAATCTAATCTTGTGTTTTGCAGGTTGGGATAGGATATTTTTGTTCCACATTGACGTTCAACAACCTTGGGACTTAATAGAGAGATACCTTTGAACTATTACTTTTAGATTGTGACTCTGTCAATGTCATCTAATGAATCCAAAAGGTGCTCATTTTCATTTGAAGTTGCCTATTTAGTATAGCGAGATTTTAGAATTCTTGTTGGAGACCAATTTAACTAAAATTATTGATGGCATCGAGGGGTTAATCATGTAAAGGAGAAAAGTTATCTAATTGTTTCCTTTTGGTAAATCATAGAACTGCAATGAAATTTTCACTAGTATATCATTCTTATTTATTTTATTCTGCTTGATTTTCAGTTTGAAAGATTCTTTTAATGTGTAGATAACCCATGCAGCACTTTAGAATATTTGAATATGTTCCCTCATATTTGATCTGATTGTTGCCATGTCTTTTCATTTTAACTATGATGTACTTTTGCAATATTTGCATTGGATACTCAAATGGATTTTTATCCAATAAATTATGAATTTTCCTGTATCATTGGGGTAGACCTTCAAAATTATGATTGCAAAGTTTGTGACGATGAGTTGACTTCTGATATAAAATTATTAATAATGTCATGTTTGAAGTATGTTTTTTCTGCCTTGACTTCAATTAAATTGTGATTTAAATAGTTGTGCAAAGAAATCAGGTAAAAATATGCAAGTTTAGTGAAAAGAAGCAATCAATTACAAGTGCTTCTTTCAAATTTAACATCATGATGTTGTTTTGGAACGTGGAAAATGTGAGCTTCTCCATAGTTGTTCTGTTTGATTTTGAGTGCTAAAAGAAATCCGTTTGCAGTTCTTCAGTACAAGCCCATTAGCATGCGATCTTTCAGGACTACCTAATTTCTACAAAGAAGAAGAAAATGAGCGGCTTCAATTTAGTGCAAGAAAGAAGTAAGACTGCTATGCCTCTCTTCATTAAAGTTTCTGCAATATACGATAGATACTACCAAAATAATTCCTATCGTTCTCATTTTCTCTTGCTCACTCTATCTTTTGACATGTGATTCTTCAAGACTGTCTTGCTATTCTGATCAAATGATCTTTGACATTGGTTCACCTAAAATTCTGTTTAGATATTGAAGCAAAAACTTACATACTCTTAGAATGTATATATATTGTAAATTTATTTGTTGTAATGTATGAGGGCAAATCTGTCCTTACTCAAGGTGTAACATCATATATGTTATAAGACAAGAATTAGGGAGTTGCCCTAGTGTGTTTTCATGGTAGAGTAGTGTATGCCTTTTTTCTCTCTTCTTCTCTGTGCTTCTAATAATATCAGCACGAGGTATAAATATGCTCTCAGCATGATTAATGATATCAGCGGGAGGTATAAATATGCTCTCAGCATGATTAACTTTAATCACGGCAGCTCTTATTTCCTTTGTGGATATTCATTATCTGTCTTCTAAACCTCAATATGTCTTCTACAACTTTACCCTCTTTCGTCATCCTTCCCTAAACCCTAATATTTCTCTTATACTTCCTCCATATTGGGGGTACCTACTGGTCATTCTGACATTCATTCTATTATTCATTCCATTTTTCATGCCACTGTTCATGCTACCGCTCTTTCTTTCAAAGCCGTATTTTAGCAGCAAAATTCTTGATTCTCTCTTCATCCAATATAAAACCCTAGATCGTGTCTTTGCTTTCATAAGCTATTTCTTTCTCTTCCAAGAAAAAACAAAAAAAACCAAAAGAAAAATGTCCAAACTGTTGCTCTCCTTCACGGTTCTCGAAATCTACTCCTATCCGTAACTGCTTTTCTCTCTCTTTCTTATTAAAACTTAACTGTTGGTTTCTTTCCCTTCTTTCTTCTTCCTTGAAATATCTTGCTCTCTTGTTCTTTCTTATTTTATTAACAATGACCTTGTCATCTGCTTCTACTTCTATTGATCTTCTCAATCCTCGATCGATACGTGTTAAACTTAGTGCTTCAAGCTATTTTACTTGGAAAGGTTTAGTTCTAACTTTTGTAAGAGGCTAGTTGTTATTGGGCACATTGATGGTTCATCAAAGCATCTAGTTGATGCTTCATTTGGTTTTGGACTAGATGAAAATGAGGGACAACACATTCACTTTCCCACACCAAAGTTTAGGACCTTATGTAGAGCTTTTGTCCTAGAAATGGAATAATAAACAATATGAATGTAATTGTATGCAGAATAAGTATAGATAACCAATGTAGTATAAATTGTAATATAATATAAATATTGAGTAATTATATAATGAAAATATTTAATAATACTCTATATTAAAAAATGCTTTACAGTATTGGATTGTACTAAGCTTCTTTTTATGGTACTGAGTACTTAAAATTATTAAGCATGCATTTGCATGTGTATGCATGGGCATTCACTAGGTGCTCCATATAAGGCAACTTCTGGCAATTGGGGCTCATCCGCTGCTGCTCTGAGTACTTGAGTTCTGTTTCTTATCACTTCTTTGGAAATTTCAATTCCAATGATGAGTTGATTGCAGGATGTTAATGGCTAAGCAATCCCTAGTTCCATTTTCTGTTAGTGAAGATAAAAGTTGCACTGTATGATACTGTTCATTTTGTTAGTTGAAACTTAGCGTAAGTTGGTTCACTTAGATTCGAATTCATTTTGTTGCTCTCTCTAAATCAAGATAGCATTATTATGTGTTGTTATTGATGTTTTTCTCTAGAAACGTGTATTTTTTGAAACATAAGTCTAGAAGTTTCTAATAACGTGTATTTTTTGAAGGGAAATGATATCATGTAACCATGCAATTATAATATAACGAAACCACACTTCTAGAAAACCATGTTTGTGATATTTATGACCTAAAATTTTGCACACACATTCTCTTCATCTCAATAATCAATCTCATAAAAAAAAAAATTCAATTTGCACCCTATAATAAAGTTATCCCAAAAGTTGGCAAAGAAAAAAAAATCCTTTCAAGGCCTAGATCAACGCATCTCACCAAAATGGATGGCCTATGTTAATTGGGTTAAAAAAACACTTTCTAGGTTGTGTTTTCAAAATTTTCTTTTTTGTGATTGTTCATAAGAATGAAAAGCGTGTTTGTATTAATATTTGGGTCAAACAAATGACCCTAGCATGGTTTTTGAAAATTGTTTCATTGTATTATCATACAACCGCTGCATGAAATCACTCCCCTTTTTTGAAAAATAAGTTTAGAAGTTTATGATATTTATATCATGTTTCATCAAATGGTTTAAAACTCACTTTGAGAAGTTCGGAATGATCCTCCATACTGATTTATGTGGTGATTATATGGCAAAGAAATTTGCAATTTTGGTCACAATAATGGTATTGTTCATCAATGCACTTGTCCCAGAACATAAGTATCGGAACTGTTATGCATTACTTCTACAATCACATGTCCTAAGTACTTTTTAGGGTTACAATTCCATCTATTTTTATGATTAATGATATCCCTTGTCTCTTACATTGTCTCCATTAAGCATCTGGTTGGAAGGAAACCAGGTTGCAGTTTTGTTTATGTTTCTTGGTGTTTGTGTTGTTTTGTGAACTTACTTGGATATAGACGTTTACGATCACATAATCGGAGGGTTATGTTTCTTGTTAGGGCAACACATCAAAAGGGTCATGGATGTTATGTCACATAATAAGAAACATTTATTATCCAGTCATGTGTTATTCTGTGAGGGAATGATCTACTATAATAAGTCTACATATGGCGTGCACAAACGAGGAGATGTCTGTGCAGATCTAGAGGAGAATGCAAACTCTAGTGGCCCTCTGCCTGTAACTAATTTTGTTAGGAATAGTGATGATTATCATCACATACCTTGTTTTACCATATTTATGTTGTTTGTCCTTGATGCTCCACTCATATTTTTGCTTCTCATGTTTGTTAGAGTTTTCAGTCTTCACTCTATTGTCCCTGTGCTTTTGTTGTTTCTTTTTCATTAGTTTGAGAGACCTCTTCCTAGAGGGAGGCATTGGTTTAAATCTTCTGACCACGAGCTATGTAGATGATTGATACTCTAGAGAAGAATGTTATGTGGGATCTTGTACTTCTTCTAGATGACAGGACTCAAATCTGGGTGAGTGGGTATAAATGAGTGTTCGTGAATTTACAGAGTCAAAACCTTGGCAGATGTGACTTCCAGTCAGTGTAAGTTATGTGATGTTACCCCTGATTGCAAACAAACAAAGCATCAATTCAAGGAAAAGAAGGAAATCTAGAAACAAAGCAAAAACAAGAAGGATGCCTTGCAAGGGTGTCGGAAATTTCTCTTTGCTTCAATTCAGAAACTGAATTCTAATAAACTGTATTCAAAATGCAAAACTAAAGAATTGACCCTCCCAAGAAAACCATAGTCCTAACCATTGTTAGATAAACCGGGCGATCTAACCGCTAACTGCCCGGTTAGATCTGGCCGGTTCCGGTTTTTGGCGGTTTTGGTGATTGACCGGTGTTTAAAAAAAAATTCAAAAAAAATGTATATAAATTCTAAAAAATAAGGAATTTGGTTTGTAATGCATTTTTTTTAATATTCTTTACATTATGGTAAAGATTAAAAATTATTTTTGTCATTAATACTCACTTTAATTCAAAAATTAATTCGTTAAAATCTATTTTTTTTATTAATTTTCAATTTCATTTGAATTTGTTTTTTTTTAATCGTTCTTTATATGTTTTTCATATTTTAGTAAATTTTTTTTTTGTATTTTTTTTAGTTTTCAGTAATTTTTTTGACCGCTCGAGACTTGCCTGATCAGAACGGTTGAATTGGCCGGTTTACCGGTTGGGACGGTTAAACCGTTTCCGGGCCCATCTCCGGTTAACCGTTTTGGTTTGATTTTGCGAACACTGGTCCTAACTGAATTCATACCATCGAAATAGGAACCATGAAATGCTAGGAAGGGAACACATTAATGCTAGCATTTGAGTCTCCTAAGGTTGGCTAGCTTCACCTCGGCTGTCATATGTCAAGAAGGGACAGCTAGGGTATTTTGTTCCTTGCTCGAAGTCTATCAAAAATTTGACGCACTTTGAGTAGAATCTAGCCGCTGTTGACACGAAATGCAGAAAACTCAAGTGCTTGCATTGTAGCCAAATCGTATGAGAAATGTCCTCTACAAAAATAGAAATAGACCAACTCACATTATGAACTAATGAATCAGGCTTGGGCGTGATCGGTTAGTTGTTGAGGATGGCAGCAATACATCCCAAGTTTGATATGTATAGCTGAACTACTAAAAAACAGAAAGGATAAGATCCACTAACAGAAGACTGCAATTTCCTGGTACATGTTGCATTTTTTCATGATTATGGCAAGATGGAGTGGGGTAGCTGCTCCGTTCAGACTCACCTCATCAAGACTTGCAATTATTTTTTAGGAAAAAGATTATCCGATTAATGATATCCAGGCACAAGGTTATGGCATGCGAAGTTTCAGGCCTCCTAATTTCACCAAGAAATCTATTTTCCTTGGGATTTCTTCTCAAAAATGGAATACTTAGGTTGTAGAAACTGGATTAGGTTTAGGAACTGCATCGGATAAGCATAAGCAATGTCCAGAGGTTAGCATTAATTACTTGATATGGCCAAAGGTTATTATTAATCTATTGACATGTGTTCCCATGATCAAACTAATAAAACTATGAAAATTCTTCTCTCAGTTGCTTGTTGTGAACTTCTATCAGTTAATTGTTGCTTGTGAATGGGATCTATATCAGATGGATGTTGTGGATACATTACTTCTATATCACATTCTTCATGAGGAGATTCTTTTACTTAGTGTAAACCCACATATTCAAACTTGCTATACTTTCGCCACCATGTAGGATGACTAGGATTCTCTTGGTTATGTTGATGGAACCTGAATTACTTATGATGATTGGATATATGTGATGCAAACTTGTGGTACACGACAACTGGGACCAGTGTTTCAAAAAGCACTTGGCGGTTGGGGGGGTTTAGGGCTCCCAGTGCCTAGGCGGGCTCCAAGGCGGGCGCCCAGTAGAAATTTTTTTTTTTGGGTTTTCTCTTTGTAAAATAGCCTCTAATAGGTTTTAGGTTTCAAATGAACGTAAAACCCACAATTTTGACCCTTTAGTATTAAAAAAATGACCCAAAAATACCCTCAAGGAGCCGCATTTCCGCCCTTGGGTGGGGTGCAGGCCCTGGGCAGCCGTCTAGGGGTTTCAGGCAGGCACCTAGGCGGGTGCCCAGGCGCTGGGCGGTCCGCTTTTTGAAACAGTGACTGGGACTTATGGAACACTTGTTCCTTGGTCTTCAGACTATCAAGTCTTCTTGGAGCATACTAGTTAAAATAAATCTGCAATGTGTTGTCTACATGTGCTTCATTTCTACCTACCTCGCTCATACTTAAGTTATGTGCTTGGAAATTATGAGGTAAATGATGATAGCACTAAATAAAAGGTTATTTATGCTCTAGAAGATTTCCATTGTTCACTTCTAATAAATAAGAATATCTCCATTGTTCTACTAAAAATATTTCTAATTATTTTTGCATTTAAACAGGCACAGTATTTCAAAAGCAAAGCGACAGTCTCGTATGCATCGTGAAAGTCGTGTGAAAAAGATTCAAGTAACAAATAAGAACACAACTGATTCTGGTTCTTCAAGAGAGGTAAATTTGGTAGTTTATTTTTGAGGACTATTCTGCGAAAGTAAATCAAATCCATTGTTGGCATGCTGGATAATTCATACTTCTACATAATGCCTGGCTAATGACTGATGAGTATGCATTTTTGAATCATCAAGAATATTCTGCTGCATATCCAATGCACGGCTTCGAATCTGATTGGTGGAGCCATTGTGTTCATTCCTTGTTTTTTTCAAATTCCTGTTTGCCAGACGTAGTCTATGTATTTGATTTCACAGCTTCATTCTATTGTTTCAGATTTTGGGGGAGATGTTACACTGTATACTACCTAGTAAAAATAATATAATGGAATGGTGCCGAACAATTGGAAGCTGTACCTTAATATTTTAGGTACACATTGTAATTGTCCTGCTTGTGCTGTGATCACCTCTTGAAAATGATTTCATGGTTTGTGTTAGTCCAAACAAAAAGAAAAGACTGCTGCCTGGTCTTCTATTAAACAACAGTAGGCAATTTGTTACTTTTTCTTTTCCAAAAATTTTGTTTTAATTTCTGGGGCCTTCTAAAATTTTCCTGGCGTACGGTCAATTAGAGGAACAGGTTCCAAGTGCTTGGTACTAAAAATCTTTTGGGATTAACAAGTAATTGTCTTATCCAGACTAATAAATAGGGTGCAGAAACGAAAGGGAAAACTTTTGAACATTTTAAAACCTATTCATTATGTTGAATGAAGGACATATACTATTTTATCTCTATAATACTTTGGGTGCACAATTTTATACACCTGTCCTTTTAGCCATTTTCTGAGAATACATTATTTCTAGAATGTAAACCGTAGATATGTGTAAAATGCTTTCCTAATTTGTTTTTCTTTTCAATTTTACAGCACAAAATTTTAGTTTGTTGGAAATTATTGAGACTATCAAATCAATTAAATTATTTGCTGCCTATGAACAAAATGTCCATCAAACAGCGCAACTTATTGCATCTTTTTAGTATCATTTCCTCTAAAGTCTTCCTCTAAGAGCACTCTGCATATTGTTCCTGATTCTTACATGTAGCTAGGGTAGCTTTGCAATATGCAGGAATTATTCGCCACTTGAAACTTTTTTTGTCATGTATTCAGGTGCATATCTGTTTAATGTGTTGTGATTGGCTCAAAAATTATTTGCCAGTGTCAAAAGCTGCGAAGTTTAACATGCTTGTTTTTGTCATTCCTTTGGGCCTTTATTAGTCTTTAAGACTTTAACTTTATGACCATATTGTTTTGTCGTCCTTTATCATTCCATGTGAGCATTCTTCTATGGTTACTTATTCTTTGTCACAGTGCACTTTTGCAATTTATTGGTCGCAAAACTTAATTGTAGTCTACAGTGTCAAAATCTGCTGCTAAACTTTCTTGTCCAAATTGATATGTCTATGTCATTTGATTTTGGTTGCCAAATGCATTACGTTTCTCATTTCATATCTATGCTAAGGTGTCTTCCTAAAAATTCATAGATATATTTTTCTTTGTAGAAGGTCCAAGAACTGGTGTTGCTGTAGGTAAAGTTTTGTTTTTTTGTATTTTTTTTGTTGAAGTTTAACTTCGGACTTGGTGAGAGTGGAACTCTAGATGTCACATTATGGCTCCACCCTAACCACCTTTATGGAGAGCCTGTTCTTAGGCATAATTAGATGATCTCTTTGATGCATGGTGCAGTTAATGAGCTAAATGTAATAAATTTCGACTTAGACCTGAATGTCTTATCAAATCTTTTGCGGCAAGAAAAAGAGAAGAGAATGGGAGAGAGGATATTAGAAGAAGAGAAAGAAGAAAGATGTGGGAGACAAGTGGGGCAAAATGTGTTGATTGGTCTATCGTAGATTCGTATTAAACTATTTACACTTATATATCATTGACATAAAAGAAAGTGCAAGCAATATCCTTATTTAATAATGAATCACAGTTAGGAATGTGCTCAAGGCTAGATGTTTAGGGTGGTGGAGTGCCACATCTTGATATCTTTAGTTCCATTCCTACCGCAAAAAGGGGACCCCTTCTTCGCTGAATAACCCTCATTCCCACAAAGAAAAGCACTTCCTCTGAATAACCCTCACTCCCACAAAGAAAAACCCTTCCTCGCTGAATAATTCTCATCCTCACAAAGAAGAAAACAAAGGATCCCGATTATGCTCCTAATTAGATATTGCACTTTTAATACTCCCGTCAAGTTGGAGTATTAGTATCAATAATACCCAACTCGGCAATTATATCTTGTAGTCTATCGCCAACTTCCTTTGTGAAGATATCTGTAAATTTATCTCTTGATTCCACATGAGGGATACAAATAATTCTAGGTGCTACCTTCTCCTTAGTGAAGTTGCAATCCACTTCAATATGCCTTGTTCTTTCATGAAACATGGGCTTCTTAGAAATGTGAATGACCTCTTTACTATCACAACAATAGTCATGGGTAACTGAACTTCAACACCCAGATCATAATATGGTCTTAACCCCCATAATTTCACAAGTACGATTCCATTTCCTTATACTCTACTTCGACACTTGATTTGTCCACTACATTCTGTATTTTACACTTCCAGCAAACCAAATTACCACCTATAAAAGCATAGTAACTTGTAATCGACCTTCTATCAGTCTGGCACCTTGACCAAACAGCATCAGTGTACATTGCAACATCCATATGATCTTGATCAGCCAAATACTCCATCTCTCAACTCTGCAAATGAAATTCTGGTCCTACCTGTTCATATAATTTGATAGAATGGGGCATATAATCATTGGCTTTTGATCAAATAGGCCCATATAGAGGGTACTTGAAGATGATGGGGTCCGATTTGGTGGTGCGGTTGGGAATCCAGAGAGTGCCTTAATGGAGCTGGACATAGCTACTAGGGGTGATGAGTTTTATTCTTATATGGGGGTTTTGCAAGGGGTAATGGAGAATCAAGGAGGCGATGAGAGAGACCCATCTTCTCTGAGGAATCCATGCCATTATCAACCCTTTTTTGTCACCTCTCTTCCTTTAATAGCATGTGCTTGAGAGAGAAACTTGTGTGTGGGTAAACGAGGCTTCCCCTGCCCTGGTTTTAGTCCCGGAACAATGTAAAAGTATTTATACCATCCAAATATTTTGGATGGTGAAGGAGGTTGCAGCCCTATCCATTGTGATAGGGCTGCAGACTTATCAAATCAATTTGACTCAAGTATAGTAGCATATAGTGTAGCATGGCAAAGTATAGTATATAGCATGTTATATAATATTGTATAACAATGTGGTATATTTTAGTATTGTGTACTAATATACTGGTAAAGTACTCTTAGGGGCCTTGATTTATAAACATATGGAGTTTGGTCCTGTATAATTAGTTTGGTCCTGTATAATTTATCATTCAACCCCTAGTAAGTTTGATCGAGCTCCCCTACATATTGGGATGGAGATCACTAGATTTCAGGGTGTATGGACGGCGATCCTTACCATGGGGAGCTGTCTACTTGTCACGATCCTATGGGTCCCAATCTAACATCTGATTCGATCCCATTTCTGGTAACTATGGTCGATTAATGCAGTCATTATCCGAGGATCATAACTGTTCACTTGTGTGCTATCATGATGCTTTAAGTTGCAATTCGAAGATCTCTCTGTTATCTACAAACGCTGTTTCTAGAGATTTTTCATAAATTTGTTGTTTTGGGCCTCAAATCTTAGTCTAAAGTGCATGCCTGAAAATAGTTGCAAATTTTAGGATTACTTAAGAGTATTTTTGGTATTTATTAATTATTAGTGTTTTAGAGTCTTAAATTATTTACTTGGGGTTTCGTATGCTTATAAATAGACTATTATGTGTCCATTTTGTTGGGGGGATGGGGAAATTTTATTGAAATTGTAATAAAACTTTTGAGTTCTAGAGTTGTGATGCTTGATTAATGGTTTTTGCGCTCTCCCTCTTTTGAGATTTTTCTTGCATTCTTTGATTCTCGTTGCATCATCTAATTAGTAAAGGTTTACAGAGAATATTGGAGTGGCCATTATAGTCAGAACAACCCTTGACCACTACAAGATCATATGACAGTTTTTCATGATCTCCGTGCATGATTTAGTCTCTTGGAAAGCGTTTCATAGGGGCATTATAGCCATCACAATCCTTGCCTGTAATAACAATGGAACACTCTTTCTTCGAAACCATGCTCACATCCATAACTAAGCTGAAAACGGTACATTTTTACTGAACAGGGTTGGAATATTATTAGAAAATATAGATTCCTAGGGGTACTCTGGAAATACTTTTGATCTTAGGATGTAATTTCTTCCCCATGTGAAGGGGATTTGCAAAAGGTCCATTAGGGAAAGTTTAGGTTTCTAAAGAAATCAAACGGGTAATATAAAATAGAGGGTCTGGAAAGTGATATTTTTTATTGCCTAAGATAAGGTACATTTATGGGGCCCGAGAATGGGATATCATTATATAACCTGATAGAAACCTTATTTGGTGTTCCTTAGATGTTCCAAAAAGAGAAGCTCAATAGAGATGAAACCTATGATTTTGGGAGCAATGGAAAATGATGTTTTTTCTACAAGAAGGAAGACCTAGGGTTCTAGTGAACAACATAATCCAAGAGGATGTTAGTGGTGTAATTTAGAGAATAAGACAGGCTGTGGAAGAGAGTTACATTGAGGAAAGGTGCTAATTTTCATAGTGGTGTACTGTTATTTTCTATGAAGTGCAGTGTTTCATAAAGCGCTAGGCGGCACCTAGGCGGTCGGGGGTCCAGGCCGCCTAGCGCCTAGGCGGGCTCCTAGAACTTGGGTGGCACAGTAGAGCTTTTTTTTTTTTTCTCTCTCTCTAAAATAGTCTCTAATGGGTTTTAGGTTTCAAATGAACCTAAAATCCACAATTTTGTACCTTTAGTATTAAAACAATTACTCAAAAATAGCCTCAACAAGGGCCATTTCCGCCCCTGGGCAAGGCGCAGGCCCTAGGCGGCGCCTTGGCAGCCACCTAGGCGGGCGGCCAGGGATATCCGCTTTTTTTGAGCACCTAGGCCTGAGCGATGCGCCCAGGCCCCCAGAACCGCCTCGGCAGCCGCCCAGGCGCCGGGCCGTCCGCTTTTTGAAACACTGATGAAGTGCAATAAATTTGGCAACTTCTGTATGGGTATTCTGGTTTAAATGAAACTCTGAAATTAAAAACCCAAGTTCTAAACAAAACTGGGATCCTTTATGGACCTATTGTGTTCTACCACATGATGTTCCATATTTCGACAGAGTGCAGGGGCTGTTTGTTTACCAAGTACTCAGCTTTCTCTTTGAGATATCCAATTTGTTCTACTGAGTTTGATTACGTTATGGAAAACTGACTACCGATTATTCTCCCTTTGATAAAAGTACAATCAATCTCAATATTCTTTATTTTGACATGAAACATGTGATTGGGATTTCTAAAGTATCAATTTTTTCTCCATGAACTGGGATGGTTGTGGTAATTTGCTTCTTTAGTTTTGCTTTAGCTCTCTACTTGGGCATATTGTCTTGTTTCATGCTGTGCCAAGCAAAGAGTAAGCACCCATGAATGTATTGGTGATCAATTGTGGTTTTGGAGAGGACATCATAACTTCTCAAGTTTGATGTGGTCGAACATGCATAATAATCAAAAGTGCTTGATTACTAATGCATCATTAGTAATCTCGTGTCTGATGATAATTTAGTAGAGGATTCTTCTATTAAACACTCATATACAGTGGTATTGAAAAGATGGTCTCCATCCTCTTTATACTCGACATTCAACTATCCTAGTATTGGTCAGACGAGCCTATAAATGATCTGCACGTACCTCTGCTGGTAACTTAAATACTTACATCATGCGTGGCCTTACACTTGATGCACAGTGGGCAATGGAACAAACCATCTTGGGAACCACTTTTGGATTTATGGTTTCAATGTGCATGGGTGGGTTCACTCCCACCTTTCAACTGGAAGGCACTTGATGTTGCACCCTTAGCTTGTGGTTTTGAAGCCGGCTAACCTGCCGAAAAAGAAAATTCATCGCTTTCCCTTGAGGATTTTATGATGTTGGCTTGATACTGCTATTTTAGTGTGCTTTGGAATTTGCTTTTCAAATTCCTCGCAAGAAGCAATGTAATTGCCCTCTAGTGGAGTTGTCCTCTATTTTCGTGAAAAGCAATGTATCAAGTGTGTTTATCTTGGGTTGTTTCCAGTTATTTAGCGAGTATTTTTGCTAACGAGATGGATATGAAGCTGGTGAATGTTACCTCATTTTGCACACCTATTGTTGCCCCATAGATTTCCCAAGCTTGTCTTGTAATCGTATATTACACACTTGGATGTCAACTGTTCTACATATACATCCCATGTCACGTTTAACCATTTTTTTTGCATTTCAATCAATTATCAATTAAATGATTATTCTACTCCAAGCTTGAATGCTGTATGGGCAGATTTGATTGCATAAGATGAATGGAAATTATATAGAAATGGAGATGACTACGAAAGCCCTAGACAACATGTTATTCTTGTGTATAGCTGATAATGTGCCCTAGCCAACCCATGGACTTTTGGGCCATGTCCAGGCCACATATGAAGGCTCTCGGGCCAGGGCCAGGTCCAGTCCTGTAAGGCCTGGAATATTTTCAGACCGTGCTTGGCCAGACCTGACCCAGGCTAGGCCTAGATCCGCCCCAAGCTAGGCCATTCCGGTCCCAGAATTTTTTAAGTACTTAAATACTATATTGGATATATACTTTTTAACTTATGGGTGTGGTTAGTGTAAGTTGTCAACCTTAAACAATCCAAGCAAGGCACAACTTCAAAGTTCGTCGAAAGATGTAATTTTGGTTCAGAAATTTCAATGATGACCTGAAAAATCTATTTCACATTTAATTATAAAACTTAAAACTCAAAAAATGTTATAGATTAAGCAGATCTACAAATAGATGAAAATCTTCTACATCCTGTATTGCAAGATATACCCTTTTTTTGGGACTTTACTTTTTTTTATCTACATCTATATATCTCGAGGTTAAGATGATCAATTAGAGGGAACAACCTTTTTTCCTATTTTTGAGGTGTGTGTGTGTGTGTGCGTGTATATATAGGGAAGACTGATGTTAACCCACTAGCTCACTACTACATATGAGCCCAATGGCCCAATGGCTCAGATTGAATTCTAAGTTTTGCATTTCTGTCATGTATTCTAGAATATACCCAGGCCTGGCCCTAATCTTTTGGGGTGGGCAGGGTTTAAGCCTCCATCCTTTGATGTTAGGCCTGACTGGGTCCTGACCAGCACATGTTTGGGCAGGTGAGGTCTGGCCTGGCCTGTCAACAGCCTTGTACTTGTTCAAGCTTATACTTAGTCATATGCATATCTGAATTTGGAGACATGTATCTCTCCTGCGATCCTCATTTTCCTAGACATGTCTATTCCATTTTGCATCAAAATGGTTTACATATTTCTGGCAAAATTTTTTTATGCAATTATCAATGAAGATGGAAGGAAAGAAGCCTACACAATGAGGAAATTTTGTGAGGGGAGCATCGGTAGTCTATTTAAATTTCATTCCATTCTTTGCATGTTCAATTTACATGATTCTCTTTCTTAGTTCTTAAAGGTCCGAATTCTTTGCCAGGACAAGGAGAAGAGTGCAGAGCCAAGTCTTAACCATGAGACAGGGAGTAGCACAGGAAGCACTTCCTCTATTGTGGTGCCCAGTACGCGTGATAACACCCCACCATCCCTATCTCCAATTGCTCTATCTCATCATAAAAGACCCGTGAGTACAGAGGCCCATCCACGGGCCTTTAGAAACATAAAAAACATGCCTCCTTCCTCTTCCACTGCTTTGGTCATGAATAATGCTGCCACTGGCATTGGTGGCAACATGGTTAGGTCTGTGTCCACATCCAACTTGAACACGACTGCAACTGGCAGCAACATGTTTAAGTCTGCCTCTACAACCAACTTCCGTCCATTGGAAGGCAATAAACTTTATTCCTTGAATGAGAAATGAGAAATAGACTACTAAAGAATTTGAGACTTTTGCAGATGCACTATAAATTTAGTGTTTGTCAGATTGAGATTGTTGAGTTCACAGGAGGTTTTTATTTGCTTGTTTTCCTAATAAAATATGGAATATAGTTCTTTTGTATTTCACTTTCCAGTATAGGAAAGGAAAGCAAAGGAAATGAAAAAAGCAAGAGTCTGTAATGCTTAGTGCTTGGAGATTGGCGTTCACTAGTTTTGGATTTGCTCCACCAGTAGGCATGCTGCTTTGGTGTTTGGCTCTTTCTTGGGAGAGGCCCTCAAATGTTGTGTGTGCATGCTCCATTGAAAACTGGGACTTATCAGAAAAGACCGTCAAGCATTTTTTCTTTTTTTTGCCTTGATTTGCTTGCATATGTGTGTGTGTGTGTGAGAGAGAGAGAGAGAGAGAGAGAGAGAGAGTCTTTGGGGCACATCTCCGGGAAAGAGTCTTTGGGGGTTGCTTTGATGGAAAAACCCATTTGTTGTTGGTGAGGCCATTTGAATTTCATTTTCTTTTTGTTTGTTTGGTCCCTTTTGAGTTTCAATTGGTTATTTTCTGTGACCATGTCCTCTCTTGGTATATGATTTGTTAAGCTGTTTCATGCATTACAAGCAAGTTATTGCAGTGCAGAGTGGTAATTCTTAATGATAAAAACAGAGTGGTAATTACATTCTTGATACTTGGAAACTTTTAAGCAACTTTCCATTGAGAATTTAACTTTGTAGGTATAGTTGGCAGCACAACTTTGATGAGATTGTTGGTCAATGAAGTTATGTCCCTTGAAGTGCAAAATGGCGAAGTGACCAGGTGTGAATAATTCATAAATTATTTAAAGGGTTCAAGAGAATGAAACATGTACATTAGCAAGCAAGGATCGATTGCCAACATCTCTAACCAACAAAAAAGCAAAACCTAATTGATTGTGAAATGTTAAAGAACTGAACAAAAACATCTCGTTAGAAGCCTATGCAATCAATGCACATCTATGTATTTTGAGTATTCAAGGTGTCGTTACACTTGATATACAAATTCAAAGCATCAGCATCCAAAAGTATATCGTGGGATAAAAGCATACTTGATCACAGCAGAGAAAACTCCACTTGTTGTCTTGCTTGAAGATCAGGAACCCATTCTCAGCCTGCTAGCCAGTTGACTCAGTTACTCTACTACGGTGACTTTGGTTTTGCTAATTGTTGTAATAAATGTTAACTAGTATGTCAAAAGACTCAAATCTAATTGGGAAGGTTTACACGGTTACTAAGCTACAAATGGGCAATGTAAAATCAAGGATGTAAGTAATTAAATGATCAATGCCATGTAGCTCGAGAAAAATGCAATTAAAAAAAAAAAGTAGTACAAAATGGGTGCCCAGGTATAAATGTCGAAATAAAAGACGTGGTGAAATCCCCTAAATGACCCTATGACTCGACGTCCTAAGCGAAAATCCAAAAGGATGCTCAAGGACCAAAGTAAAAGACGTGGTGAAAGCCATAAATGACCCTATGACAAATCCGAAAGGATGCTTATGGGCCAAAAGGTGATGCCCAAAGCTTAAACACGTCATGGGGTCAGGCTCAAGATCTCTCTCAAGTTTCCGAAGGACCTTGGCCATCCAAACTTCGAAAGGGTGTGGTTGAGGAACAATGAAATTAGAAACCTAAAAGAAATCCCAAACAGTAGGGCAGTCCTGCATTCTCCAAGACATGGTTTGACGGCCTCGAGGGACTTTTCCTTGGATGGTGGCATGCTAGCATCCAAGGATGAGGGAACACTTGATGATTTCTAGGCCCAAAAGTCCAGGATTAACTTAGCTCACAAGGATTAGTTAATAAAACTCATAGCCTTAAAGCAAAGTATTGGGCACAAATTGTTTTCTCAAATTTAACTTGTAGGAGTTAAACTGTAAGACATGTCTTTTAAAAATACATTTCAAAAATCTTTCAAAAGGGTTTTTTTCCAACAAAATTTTCAAAATTTTCAACTTTCAAAATTAACCAAAATTTTCAAGAAATGTTAAATGCTCGCATGAGCCTAAACTAATGACCAAAATCTTTATTTTTTTTTGTTGAAAGTTTTATTTTAAAATTTCCCAAAAGGCCTTCGAATTTTCTTTTGAAATTTTATTTTTCAAAATTATCAAAATAAACCTTATGACGGCAAGGACCTTTTAATTTTATTAGTGCATGATGTTAAACTGGTTAGAGAGCTCCATAATTATATGAGCTTAAACTGACGACTAAGTCATTTTTTAAGGATCTCACATTCTTCAAAATTTCTCTACTTCTCAATTTGCATTTCTCAATTTTCAAACCCCAAATATAGGACTAATCCCGATTTGGATACTTTCAAAACTGTGTCTGTCATTTTGAAAATTTTAAATTTTTTGTTTTAAATCATAACCTAGTACTAATATTTGTTTCTAAAACCTCTACCTATTTTCAAAACTCTCTATAATAAATTTGAAAATGAAATGCCTTATCCAGAGAATCAAATCAGGAGTACATTAAGGAAGATAAAACTTATGAAATTCCCTTCAAAACCCCTAAGCATCATTCAACCTTCTTAAACCTTTCCAGAAAATTTGGAAGTTTTCATAGATCTTCCAAGAAATCATTACGAAATAAAAAATAAAGTCCCTGAAACCTTCAATCCTTTGAGCCCTTAGAAAGCCTTGGGTGCAAAGGCAATGGAAATTTGAGATAAACCTACATTTGAATACATTTCATTTCATTCAGATTGTAAAACCTAAAATCAGTGGCAAGGTGGAAGCCAAGTAGTAATCCTGATATATCTACTTGTAAAAGCATTTTGAGAATGCTCAGTTTGTCAAAACCCTAGGATGAAAATTCCCGAGGTAACTGAGAGAGGATGGCAGTTGGTGTGCCCACGGACGGTGGGACCACCATCCTCTGACCATTTGGTTTTAGGCCTTTAAGATTTTATGAGCTCGCAATGTCTATTTTTTTGTTGTTTTTCTCTTCCTTGAAAGATGGAGAGTGCTAAAGAGGGGCAATTGCAAACACCCATCTGAATTTAATTTTATTTTTGAATTCTAAACCTTGGAGGATACTTTCACAGTACACCATAGAATACATTGAACCATAATCCATGCCCAGACCGTAGTCAGCCTTAAGAATATTTCCTGAATGTGTCATAAATCCCATTTTAGGATACCATCACTCAAATTAAGCAGGTTTCATGAAGAAAAGAAAGAGTACTTGAGAAGTTGTCAAAAAGGAATAAATAAGCAAAGGATCTAACAAAATATTGTCATAAATAAGCAAAGGAGAATTCTGCAATAATTGGTCCCAAAGCACAGTAATGATGCGGGGCACATTGCTAGACCCATTGGGTCCAGTGATGCACCTTGCGCCGTTGACATATGGATGGTCTAGATTCATCTCGGATCATGATCTTATTTTTGGGGTATTTTTCTTATAAATAGACCATCTCCAGTCATTTTTGACGACCAAAAACCCTAAACGCTAAGCTTAGGCCCTTGTAACCGTAGATTTATGACCTTGTTGCGGCCAACGTAAGTGCGAATCATTCATTTGATCCGAGCCTAACTCTAGTTCCCGAGCCTGTGGGCCCGACTTCCGGTTTTTTTCTTTTCTTTTTTGTTTTATTTTAATTTATTAATTTCTTTCTTTCATTATTATTCATTTTTATGCTCTGAAAATCCCTTTTAAATATGTTGTTTTCTCTATCTCATGTTTATTTCATATTTTGCATAAACCTTAGTCGGCTGACCGACCGATGATTTGTTGGAAGGGAGGCCTGATCTACTCATAAATCATATTTTAACAGAATCCACCAAAATTTAAGTTTGGACACGATCTTAGATAGATGGGACTTTTGAGTATATTATGCTCAATCTCATAATCGTCGGTGAACACATGACGAGAAACCCAAGATTTATCTTTAGGATCGTTTACAGGAGAAATTTGATTGAACAAACTATCCCATCCCGAGTTGATTAAATGAGATACGTGGGGTCTAAGCATGGTACCCAGAGTTGGGGCTCAGATTGTTGTATCTTCGAGTTTTAACGATCTAAAATTATCTTGAATTCCTTGGAAGTTAAGTTTTGCCTTCATCTAGGGTTTTGGTTTGAGCTTCGAAGGGATTTTCTTCTTCTTATAGAGATTAGTTCTTGAATCTCCTAGAGTCTTATGGTGACAGGTTGGTGATCTATTTATAGAGAAAAGTACCAAAAATCATGAACCAATCTGGACCATGGGGTGGCCAGCGATGCAATATGCATCTTGGGCTCAAGAACCTCACAATACTAGGCCATTTCGAGTCAATTTAACATGCCGGTCGAGTCATTTTTGAATATTTATACCATTTCATACTAAAATGGTTATTAGCTCATATTTTAGAGTATTTAGTTTAGATTAATTTGTAGGTGGTTAGTGTGTCCTATGATTCATTAGGCTGGGGTCTAGGGTTTAGAGACTTAAAAGTAAGACCAAATTCTGACGGGATGTATACAAGGTTCCAAATCCCATCAAACATTCAGTTCTCTTCAACATTATTTAGTTCTTCAATTCAAGATCAATTCTTCAAGCAAATCTTCAAATTGCTGAGGATTCAATACAGCTTCACTTAGTCTGATCTAGGCTCCAACTCCAAGTGTCGGGCCTGTTGCTCCGATTTGGCATGTTTATACTATTTTTTTTATGTTCTTACTTTTATGTTTCAATTATAGCATTAAATTTATTTTATATGAAATTTCGGTGATTTTGAGCTAGATATAGCCCGCGCTGCTAGCAACTTACAGGAAAGAAGTTGTAAATCTCCAAATTACATGCCAAGCTAGACCTTGATCTTATAATTTTTTATAGTAAAGTTTTAGGTTTCTCCCAAATTAGAGAGGGTAACTTCTGAATTTGCCTTCCTGGATTTCATAGTGGATCTCTCTCCCTCTGTGTGTGTAGACTTGGCTAATCGCCAAATTTAATCACCGGACAGCAGCCTCGTTTTTGTTAGATTCATGTTTTTGGTAAGCCTCTATGTGTGTGTCTTTGTGCTACTCGCCACGTTTCTTTGCCATTGTTAGGACCCTACTTGCCATCATATTTATGTTTTTTGGTAAGCCTCCCCTGGCTACTCACCAGATTTCTTTGCCATTTTTAGGACCCTCATTTCAATCAAATTCATATTTTTTGGTTCCTGATTCCTTAAATTTTTTTATGTTTTTGTTTTTATTTTGGCACCGTTTTCTTGATTATTGGTTTGGTGATTCGTGAATGGATGTGGAATTGCTGTTTATATCTATATCGGTCAATTTTTGGGGATTAGAATTTATCAATGCTCAATCCTCTTTTTTTGAGTTTTAGGTACCGGGATCCATGAATTCTTTTTTCATTTTACGAAAATTACGTCTGTATCAATAGTAAAAAGGGGTATTTTGTGCAGGTCCATATTTATGCAAATTTTAAGCAGAGGCCACCCAGCACGCTGTTTTTGTTTTTGTTTTTGTTTTTTTTTTCCAATTTTTCTCCAATTTGATGTTCTAACACACCAATTTTTTTTTTTTTTTTTTTGAAGTGTATGGACAGCCATTTGATGTAGGAGGTCGGGGGACAATATCAAATCCATCCAATATTTCCAATATCGGACTACTCTTAAGTCAAGTAGTTTGATGTAAATTCTTCGAAGCAAAACACAAGACTAACGAGTAGTGTAATATTTCGAACATTGGACTGTGGAAAACACAATCATAAGCCATCCAATACTAGCTTCAGACTGAGCGAAAAAGCAGAGTGATAATCGCTATAGTGGGTGTGATGTTTGTCAAATCGAACTGCAAAACATCGGACACACCCGAAATTGTCCCCCACATATACACATCCTCATCATCATTATCATCACAACCTTTTTCCACCTTTCAAAAAAGATAAAAATAAAAAAAAAGGATCGGTTGTTTAAAAAAAAAAAAAACCCAGTGGTGACCTCCACGTAAATTTGAATAAATTGGACCTGCCCGTAATACCCCATTTTTGCAATGTTTCCTTCATTTTGTTTGCGCTTTGGGATTTTTAGGGCTTACACAACTCTCTCTTTCATTGTGGCTTTTGGATAACCAAACATGTGATTTACAGTAGTTGATTTAATTATTGAATTGGTAGTACTAAATTTTAATGATTTGAGATTACTGGTTAATTTTGGTTTAAAAAATTCTAATTTATGAGATTTAGTTTCCACAAAATATCTATTTTTACTTCTTTCTATATGATACCATTAGACAGCATTATGGTTCTTTGAGCTGCGTTCAGTTTGATCTTTGGTGGAATGATTACTCACTGGGAATTTAATGCTTGGAAAATGCCTGAACTTCTCCTTTGTTGTTTTTTTTTTTGCAAGTGGGGTGTGCTTATTATATTTTACCTTTGCTAATATTTACCCCAAAAGAATTGCTAATAATAACTTAGTAATTATAAAAGAACTGCTAATGAATAATGATATTTATAATTGTAATATCCCTTGAAGCTATGGTTCCACTTAGTAAGATAAATGAATTACTTGCAGGAAATCATACGTTTCCCAAACTGAATAACTGTGATCTGATGGCCCTCCATTGCTGAGTCTTAATTTTTTAACGTATTCAAAAGGTGAACATATGAATGTCCTCTTGAAGTGTTTGGTTTAGAATTTTCATTTATCAATAGCACCATGATTGTCAGTCGATTATAGAGAAAAATTAAGCTTCCCTTTGATGCTTGAAAATCTCTAGTACCTGTTATTTTTATGGTTTGAAAAATTTATTTTTATTTTTACGGTTTGATTGATCAATTTTTGGATGTTATGATTCCCCAACTATAACTCAACTTTCAGTGGGATTTAATGTGTTTGGAATGCATAGTGGGTGGGGTTTGACTTCAAAGTGCTCAAATAATGTATTTTGTTTAAAAATTATGATGACGATGGTGGCATGTATTGGGTTCATTATGGCAATATGCTTATTAGTCTCTCTCCCTCTTTCTCTCTCATGCACTGTATTCATGTTCGAAATATAGCTTATCAGGCTCTTTTATATTATAGATGTACAAAATTATTTAATTTTTAAATATCTTTTATCAAGTTGTAGGAATGTTTGGATGACATCCTATTATGAGAGTCATTAGTGCACTAATGACAGGTTTAGCTCATTGCATAGGATTAACAATTTGGTGACAACTTGTCAATCCTAATTGGCTGTACTTAAAGAAATTAAGACAGGAGTTATATTTGGATCTCAACTTCTATAGACTATGAATGTAAGAGTTACAAAATATGATTATCTATACAAAAAAGAGTAACCCCTCAAGTAATAGATAAAGAAAATGATGGAAAATTGGTAAAGGAGATTTACCAAGAGGACTCTCAAAGTAGCCTGTCATCGGATGGCTTAGTCTATAGGTTTTGGTATGGAACCTTAAGTCCCTCGTGTGATTTAAGGACAGATCCGAGTAAGTTGTTCATTTATTTATTTTCATTATTGGGACAAATAATGGTATCAGAGCCAGGTTGTTAAATCGACTTCCAAAAACAACTTGTTTGATCATCTTTTCATTTTTTTTATTAATATTTTGTTTTGTCTATATCATAAAGATTGGTACACAGATAAATGTTTTTGTGTCAAATAAAAAAAGGAAAAAATCAAGGCTATTTGTTTTGCTCTTTTTTTTTTTAACTTCTATAGTGATTTCTTTGAAATGCCCATAATAAATTAACATATTCCAATTTTTGCTTGTTATAAAAAGAAAATGAAAAAGAAAAAAAGAGGTCTTTTATGAGGGCATTTTCGTCCATTCCATAAAAACTAAGGCATTTTCGTCTATTCCATAAAAATCAGGGCATTTTCGTCCAGGCCATAAAAACTTGTTTTTATAGACCCATCCCATGAAAGAAAAGGGGCAAAACCCCTGCTCCTTCTCCTCTCTCTCTCTCTCTCTCTCTATTGTCTATTTCATTCCAAAGGAGAGATTTTCTCCTAATATTTTTGGTAAAGGCTATCTTGGGAATCAAGATCAGAAGCATTGCGAGTGGGATGAGGAACGAGAATGGTAAGTTCTATTTCCTTCTAATTTTTTTTTGGCTCTTCAATGGCTCTTTTTTTATTCTTTCGACTGAAACATTTATTGCCATTGATCATGAGCAGAAAATGTAACCTTTTTTTTTTTTTCAACGATTCTGGTTGTTTTTTGCTAAAAATGGTCTTCTAAAATGGACATGCTGCCACTTGCCAAAATTACTTGTTTTTTTTCTTTCTTCAATGAGCATGGCTGTATCTTGCCAAATTTTTTTCTTCAACATGACTGTTTCTTTCCAAAATTACTTCTTGGATTATGAGCTGCACACTCTAATAGCTATAGTGCCTCATTCAGTTGTTATTTTTGGTTCCCGTGAAGTAATATATATGTAGTGCTTATAATATTGCATTATCAATATAATTCCCCCCTTTTGAGATAATAGATTGTCATCTTTTTTGTTGTTATCGAAATATGTAATTCTTTTCTATTTCATTGCTGTTTAATCCATTTTGTTATTATCACTTATTTTTTTTCCAAATATAGAGAGAGAAAATTATCTACTGGAACCCTATATGTTGTTGTTTGTTTGCTATTTAAGTATTTTATGACGAGAAGATTTGGAAGAATTATTGATTGAGCTAGGTTCACATTGAGGCTTCTTCAATTCACTGGTTGTTGCATATTTTTTTGAGCTATATTCTTGATAGTCCATACTATCACCAAGTAAGGTCACAACTATAAACTGGATTTATTTTTCTTGGTCTGTATTTTTTTTTATCATTCATGAATCCTAAGCTAGAATTGGAGATAAAAAGACTCAATGGGCCGAATTATAATACGTGGAAAAGAAGCTTAACTTTGATCTTAGAGCATTAAAGTTTAGATCATATTATTTCAACTGAAGTTCCTACTGAACCCACTGATGTTAGCAATAGGGCAGGAAGATCAGCATATGCTAATTGGGAAAAAGAAACTAAGAGGTGTAGGAACATAATTTTGCGAAATATGGATGATGAATTGTTATTGAGCTTTGATGAATTTAAAAATGCCCAAAGATAGTTATGATGAATTGACGATACAATTTGGGGTGACTTTTATGAGTACTTTAAGAGTATTGACTCAAGAGTACTATTATTTTAAGATGAAAGAAAATGACTATGTGGTTGAACATGTTAAGAAAATAATTTTGCTGGGCAAACAACTTATGAGTGCTGGTTATGCTTTGAATGATCAACAACAAGTTTAAATTATATTGCATAGTTTGTCTAATTCTTGGGAATATGTTGTAACTACTTTATCTTTAAGCTTCAATGATCTTACGCTTCAAAATCATGCTGTTGAATTGAAATTTGAAGGGGATCATAGATCTTCAAGGAGGACCGATGCACTTCGCATTGCTCAATCTCAAAACCCTTGAAATGGAGAATTCTCTAACAAAAGAAAACATTATCAACCTTGGAACAATAATAAAATGCATAATGTTAAAAATAAAAACAAAAAGCCTATGCACAATGGACCTAAAGGGGCATGTTTCATTTGTGAGAAGATGGGACACTTTAAATCCCAATGCCCAAACAAAGGGGCACCGAAGACACCCAACTAAGGTCGTGACTACTTATGTGTAGTAGTTGATTGTTTAATAGCTAATGTGTCTATTGATGATTGGTGGGTGGACTCTAGGGCCACTAAACACATATCCAGGTCTAGAGAGGGCTTTGTGGAAATTAAAGAGCTTAAAGTTGAGGAACATGTCATCTCTATAGACAATGATTCTAACTAATGTATTAGGTATTGGCACTTATAAATTAGCCATCCCAAATGGGAACTTCTTGCTCCTTTCTGATACACTTTATGCTCATTCCATGCATTGTAACTTATTGTCAGTCAAGAGGCTTGATGCCAAGGGATATGAAGTTCGTTTCAAAGATGTGAAAGTTTCAATTGAGATTAATAGGAAAATTATTGTATGGGGAAAAGCTCGAGGGGATATATATTTGCTTGATAAAATAAATGAAATTTCATCTTCTTTCTGCTTACTTGAATATGTGTGAAGATGAAACTTCTTTTTTGTGGCATATGCTTTTGGGTTATATTAGTAGAAATATAATTTCTAGACTTGTTAATGATGGCTTGATTCCTAAAATGATAAATTTAGATTTTAAAAATTGTGAACCATGTTTATCTGGTATAATAAGTAGAAAACCCTTTGGTAAGGCAACTAGATCTTATGATTTATTGTCTATTATTCACTCTGATATTGTTGGGCCACTTAATGTAAAAACATATAGGGGTATGGAGTATTTTATTTCATTCATTGATGATTATTCGAGATTTGGTTTATATATCTAATTAGTAGAAAATCTGATGCACTTAAAATGTTCAAAGAATTTAAATTAGAACTTGAAAACCAATTAGATAAAAGAATTAAAATCCTTAGAGTAGACCGAGGAGGAGAATATTGTTTTAATTTGTTTGATAATTTTTGTAAAGAAAATGGGATAATACATTATAAGATCATGCCCCACACACCCCAATAAAATGGTGTTGTCGAAAGGCGTAATCAAACTTTTATGGAAATGGTGCGATCAATGATGAGTCATGCTAACTTGTCTTCAATTTTTTGGGTGAAGCATTGCATACTACTATGTATATTTTAAACCGAGTTCCCTCAAAATACGTAGAGAAAACACCTTATGAGTTATGGACCGGACGCAAACCTCGATTAGAACATTTTAAAATTTGGGGTTGTGATGCGCGTGTACTTATCCCGAGCCATGAGAGATCTAAGTTGTAGGTTAAAACTAGAAAATGCTCATTCATAGGGTACTCTAATACTTTTAAGGGTTATAGGTTTTATGACCATGAGACCAAATCTTTGGTTGAATCTAGAGTTGCACATTTCTTAGAAGAACATATGAAAATAGGCAAACTCTCTCTTATAGAAATACATGAATTAGACAATAACAAAGGAGTAAATGAAAACATAGAACATTATGAATCTAATGTAGAAAACTTTGATAACTACATAAATAGTGGGAGTCATACATTTGAACTTACTAATGTAGATGATAGTGGACCTAGGAGAAGTTCTAGGAACAAAAGAGCACCATATCATTTAGAGCCATATTAGAGTTTTGTTTGCATGGACACTTTTGACCAATACTATAATTTTACGTGTCAAGATATTCTTGAACCTTCAAATTATAAAGAAGTTATTAATTCTGATGAGTTCGATTTTTGGAATAATGCTATGAATGAAGAAATTGATGCTATAACTAAAAACCGTGTATGGGAGTTGGTGGATTGCCTAGTGGGATAAAACCCATTGGTTGCAGATGGATATTAAAAAGAAAACTCAAGGCTGATGGTAGTATAGATAAATATAAAGCACGGCTTGTTGCTAAAGGATATAACCAAAAGGAAGGTATAGATTTTGTTGATACTTTTTTTCCAGTAGTTAGATTTATTTATGTTAGAATTTTGATGTCTATTGTGGCCAACCTTTATTTAAAATTATTTCAAATGGATGTTAAAACTGCATTTCTCAATGAAAATTTAAATGAAGAGATATACATGTCACAACTTGAAGTATATATTGTTGAAGACAAAGAAAATAAAGTGTGCAAACTAATTAAATCACTATATGGATTGAAGCAACTTCGAGACAATGGTATTAAAAATTTCATGATGTAATTATGAAACTTGGTTTTGTTTCTAATGAAAGTGATCATTGTATTTTTATTAAGATTAGTAGGAGTAAGATAGTGATATTGTCTTTATATGTAGATGATATTTTCTTTGCTGGAAATGACCTAGATATGATTAATGAAACAAAATCATGGATGAAATATAATTTTGAAATGAAAGATATGGGGGTTGCATCATACGTTTTGGGAATGGAAATTACAAAAGATAGATAAAAAAAGATGCTCAACTTATCTCAAGAGCATTATTTAGAATCTGTTCTTAAGAAGTTTAAAATAGATTTATGTAAGCCGGTCTCCACCCCTGTTGATAAAGCAGTTAAATTATCCATTGATTTATATCCTACTAATGATAATGATGATATGAGAAATGTTTCATATGCTCAAGCCATTAAATGTATTAATTATGTTGTGTCATGCACTAGATCATATCTATGTTTTACTGTTGGACTTGTTAGCAGGTATCAAAGAAACCTCAGAATGATACATTGGCAAGCAGTAAAAAGGATATTAAGATATATTCAAGGAACAAAAAAAAACAAGTTGCACTATCAAAGTTCTTCCCTTAGGCCTCAGGGTTACTCTGATGCAGATTGGAGTGGTGACTATGATGATAGTAATCTACTTCAGGTTTTAGTTTCACACTTGGTGGAGGTGCTGTATCATGGTGCAGTAAAAAACAAGATTGTGCTACTTTATCAACCATGAAAGCAGAAGCAGTTCAGGATCACAAGAGGCTATTTGGTTGATAAATTTCCTCATGGATTTAAAGTTTGAATGTATTGAAAATCTATAAACATGTTATGTGATAATCAAGCAGCCATTGCCGTTTTCAAGGATTAAAAAATAAATTCTAAATCCAAACACATTCGCAGGACGTACCACTATATCCGAGATGTAGTGGAATATGAAGATATAACAGTTGATTACATACTTTCAAATGAGATGATTGCAGATCCATTGACTAAGGCTTTGAGCTAGGAAATTTTCTAGAAATATGTAACAAATATGAGACTAAGATAAGTCCAAATGAAAATCCAATAATAGTTCATAAAATCATATTGGTGGGTATATGGAAATCCCATGTGGAAAACATGAGGCAATGCTATATAAAAGATGTAAGAGAGCCTTCAGGCTAGGTATATGGAAATCTCATGTAGAAAGTATGAGGCAATGCCATGTATAAGAAGTTAAAGGGCTTTCAGGCCAAGTGGGAGATGTTGGAAATATGACCTATCAGGCCCTTTTATTCCAGGAATTTATTTTTCAAAATAGTACGAAAGACATATTGTATAGTAAATGTGAAATCTCATGTGGTTGACATGAGGCATTACTATATACTTTGATCCATTTTGGGCTTTTAAAGGATGTTGCATTGGAGGGAAAACCTAGTGATGTGTTTGGATTCTTTGTACGTATTTTTTTTTATATTATAGATGTACAAAATTATTTAATTTCAAAATATCTTTTATCAAGTTGTAGCAATACTTGGATAACATCCTATTATGAGAGTCATTAGTGCAATAATGTTAGGTTTAGCTCATTGCATAAGATTAATAGTTTGATGACAACTTGTTAATCCTAATTAGTTGTACTTATGGAAATTAAGGCATGAGTTAATACGAGGATCTCGACTCCTATAGAGCATGAATGTGAGAGTTAGAAACTATGGTTATCTATAAAAAGAGGTTAACCCCTCAAGTAATAAATAGAAAAAATGATGGAAAATTGGTGAAGGAGATTCACCAGAGGACTCTCAAGGTAGTCTGTCACTGGATGACTTAGTCTATAGGTTTTGGTATGGAACCTTAAGTCCCTCGTGTGATTTAAGGATAGATCCGAGTAAGTTGTTCATTTTTTTATTTTCATTATTGGGACTAACAGTTCATTGATCTCAACTTCAATGGTGGTGGTACGACAATGTGCTAATCTCTCTCTCTCAATTTGAAGAAACTTAGATTTAGTATGGGTAGATGAGAATTCTAATACTTGGGGGCATTACTAAGAAAGTAGGTATTAACAAAATAAAATTAATCATCAAAAGAAAAATTCAGGGTTTTTAAGTAAACATCAATAGATTTACAACAAATAAATAAATACATAAAATTTATATTAGATTTTAAATAAATAAGAAAATTACCCTTATAACTTGTAAATCAATTCAAAGATATAAATAAATCTAAAAAGAATAAAAAACCTTTAAAAACCTAAAAAAAGAGAAAATTGAGCAAAATTGAGTTTCTGCATATAAGTGAGCCAAACAGTAGAGATACAAAACCGGGTTCTTTTCATATGCTCGGCAAATTCCCATAAATATGAAACTTCTGCTTTGCTCCAGGAGGTTACTCTAGAGAAAATTATAGATGCACCTCTAGATCATACTTTCTACTCGTATCCATTATGAGTACTTTTTAAACCATACCACAGATCTCAATAATATTTGTTTTTACCCTCCATCCCCAAGCAAAAAAGTAGTTATTTTTCGACTCGTGTACAAACCCATATTATTTCCAACCCTTCACTCTCTCAAGGCTTTCAAATTTTAGAGATTTTCTCTCTCTAAAAACTTGAAATTTGAGATAGTTTCTATCTCTAAAATTTTAAAATAACTTCTCTCTCTAAAACTTGAAATTTGATATACTATCTCTCTTTAAAAATTTGAAATATGAGATAGTTTCCATCTAAAAATTTAAAATTTGAGTTAGTTTGCTCTTTCTAAAATCTTTAAAATAGTTTCTCTCTCTCTATGGTTTAAAAAGTACTCATGGTTGTACCTTTTTCTATAATTGACACACTCTTATAAATTTAAGAGTGTCAATCGGATTGACCTGCCGATCCCCTTGGTTGACCTGATCCAGATGTCTGGATCTGGACCCTGTGGGTTAGTTCGAGGTCCAGGTTTGAATCCTTCTTGGGTCTTATTGGGTCAGTTTGAGACGAGCCTTCGACCCAAAAAAAAAAAGAAAAAACCTTATAACGAATGGAATGGATTGTGTGTGGTGGAGGTCATTATTATGGAGCAGATGAGCAATTCCTTAACCATCTTGGTGAGAATTTATGCGAACAAATCATATATGGTGTGGTCTGTCCATTTTAGCATCTTCTCTTCCCTCACCCTCTCGCTCTTGTTCCCCACTTCTGCCTTCTCACACTTATTCCCCTATACCAACCACTGCTTCCTGTTCCTATCTAGGCCAGTTATCAACCAAGAGTTGAGATTTATTAGCTTCATAATCAACGGACCAATTCAAGTTAATATGTAACTTTGGTCGACCGGTTAGGGTTGGCAATGGGCCGGTCGGCACCGCACTACAATAATAGGGCCTGGCCCACAAACCGTGGACTCAAGGCCGGGCTAGGATAGTGCTGGCCTTGTTCGGCCCTCTTTTTTTTCTTAGTGATTTACGTACGGATTTTTTTAAAAAATACAAAATGCTTCTAGTGGAAATTACAAAAAAGGTCGGTTATCCCCCTTTTTTTTTTTTTTTTTTCTTTTTTGTTCAAAATTGCGCCTCTTTCCGAGGATAAATTTTAATTTTAATTTTTTTTTAGTTTTTTGTTAGTAGGGCACTGCCTTACTAATGAATAAACTAAAACAAAAACAATTAAAACACAAACCGAGTATTGGCAATTTTGAGAAAAATAAAAAAGGTGGATTGACATACCTTATTTGTAAGTTCTGCCTATCAACATAGAATTGGTATTTTAGAAAAAGAAATTTAGATCCCGTATGTAAATTACTTTTTTTTCTTTGATTTTTCTTATTTTTTTGGCCCGACCCAAGGCTAGGGACTGGGCCTATGGGGACAAGGGCTCGGCGAAGGCCAGCCCTGGCCTGGTCCATTGCCACCCTTAGATCTATCGATATCTCCAAATTGGACCTCTCTACATTGATGCTAATAAACCTTGGTTAGGAAGATCCATGCCAACATCTTTACATATCCAAACCATAGAATCTTCTCTACTCATTCCCCACTTTCTTATTCCTTTGCGTCTGGCATTGCTCCATTTCCTCTCCTCTAACGTTGGGGAATTCATGAACCATGTGATGAGATTTATTGGCCTCACAAGTAACTCGCGAACTTAAATTACCATCTAACTTTTTATGGATCTTTGCGTCAGACTAGAAATTCTGGTTAGATCTCCTAATTGATGCTCATAGCTAAGAGTTATTACTGCATCTGAACGTTGGGTTACATGGGCGTTACCATCACAACTACACTTACACTTGTTGGTTTCTACACCATTGATTCGGTGGTAGGGGTGGCAATAGACCCGACCAGACTTGGGACCCGATGGGTAGACCCGACCTTGGGTCTGTATGGGTCCAAAATTTGAACCCAAAAGGTTGGGTCCGGGTGTAAAACCTAGACTCAAATACTATTCGGGTCTAAGTTTGGGTCCAGCTAGACCCCACTCAAAATAACATGGCGTATATGCGGGAATTCATAAATATTGCCAATGCATTTGTATCTTAGAAGTTTTCAATTATTACATAAAACAGTAAGGAATGTAGGTATATGTGGGTATTCATAGATGTTGTACAATACTGTAAATGTTGCCAATAATATAGGTATATTGTATATGATGGCAAAAAAAAAAAAGAACTCATAGTTATAGGGTGGCAATGGATCTGACCAGACCCGGGAACCGACAGGTAGACCCAACCTCGAGTCTGGGTATAGATCCAAAGTTTAGACCCGAAAGATCGGGTCTGGGTCCAGAACCTAGACTTGAATACTATTCAAGTCCCGGTCCATGAGGACCCGACTCGTTGCCACCCCTATTCGATGGCCATGTACGTTACTACCGGATGTTTGTTTTGTTGAAAAGTGCCATCTTGGGGGACTCGAGAGTTTGTTCTCGAAGGAGCCTTTCATCACTTGAGAAAGCATTTTCATACATAAATAAGTATAAAGTGCCTTTTTCACAAAAATACATAGTGGCACTCGAAAAAGGCTGGGAACGTGCTTCCTAGCCGTTACAATCTGTATAGATTTTCTATAAAACAAACATGAGAAAGCGGCAATCAACTGAGAAAGAACTTTCACGTTGCCAAGGGACAGGTGGGGGGTGTCAAAATGGGTGTCTAGGGTTTCATTCTTACCAAATTCTATTAAAATAAAAAATAAAAAAATATAATAGAGTTCTTTCTTGCGAATCAAATGTGCCCTTAGCGGCGGTGGATGCATTATGGCCCATAAGAATCGAACCAAGAACCAAAATGCATTAGCACACATATTCTCCATTTCTTTTATGCCTCCATAGAGGTAATCCTTACTTCCATTAGAAGCTATTTTACCTTTCTAAGAAAGTTTACGGCGTGGGAATCGGTTCAATTAAAAGGAAGATCCTTTGTTTGTTTTCTTCAATAAAATCGAAGATCGTTTGCCTTGTTCAATCACCTTATTTAAACGCCACCAAGGCATGGCATGCATTGTGTGGCTCAATTAAGAGGGTTTGCGTTGGTATTGGTGGATTTGGAGGGGCCCCCAATTGCATGAGGACTCATTTTTATTAAAAACGTTCACCTTCACCAACAACTCCCAATTCCCCTAAATATGAATACATAATATGAAGGAAAAAGTCGGCACTACACATTGAAATCAAGATGCACTTTAAAAATTCACTAAAAAGCTCTTTTAATGCTAAAATACCTTCAATTCGATCATCTTAGCCTCTATATATATATATATATATATATATATATATATATATATATATATATATATATATATATATGAGGAAAAATTGATTTCAAGTCTTGAAAATTATACGTCTTGTAACGTTATCTATATCGTCAATTTTCAAGATTTTCTAGTGTTCATAGATCCGTTTGATCTATATTTTTTTTAATTTTTAAATTCTATAATTAGAGACAAAAATAAAATTTCAAGCTATCACAAAAATGTTGATACTAAAACAATATATTTCGGCACTATTTGAAGGTGCGTCTTACTTGGAGTGGTTAGAATCTCAGCCTTATACAAACTCCACCTAATATGAAAGGCTTTGGCCCTTTTTCTCTCTCTTCTCAATTTTTATAGTATGAAAGGCTTTAGCCCTCTTTCTCTCTCTACCCAATTTTTGTAATATAAAAGGCTTTAGCCCTCTTTCTCTCTCTACCCAATTTTTCTAGTGAAAGTTGAGAGATGAGAGGGACATTGCCATTTTTTGTAGTGAGAATTAAGAGATTGAGAGAGACGAGGTCATTTTACACAAGCAAGGGTTCCCCACTCCGTACCAACAAATTGGATGGAGGGGGGTGCGCTTTCCTAGCCACGACGCCGTGCCTTGTCCACAACGCCCTAATTTAACGCGAGTTTCCTCTTTATGATCCGACAAGAGACAGGAAAAATATTAAATTGCGGGCCCTCCTCTCTCTAAAACTTATACTTATCTTTAATTAGGGAAAGATTCCCTATCTCTATTGTTTTTAATTAGCATTTTGAATAAAAGGTCGATGTTTGTACAAGATGCCACATTTTTGTTGGACTCACCCAATTAGAACTCTCCGCACGAATGCCGTAAAAATAAATAAATCTTATTGACACTATTATTTATGTGGTTCACATTTTTAGGCTACGTTAATAAGAGAACGAAACACTATTAATTCAACAGTTACAATGGTTTTCTAATAAACAAATTTTTTTAAGCTCACTTATTTCTTGTAGAGACTTCTTTTTGTAGATTTTCTCAGAGGTTTTTTTTTCACTCAAAAACTTCTTTTCTTTTTAGAGATTTTCTCTAAAAGAAAATACTATCTCTTTCTCTCCTTTTTCTTCTCTTCTCTCTTTTCGCTCTCAACAAAAAAAATGTTTAAAAAGATTACTATTGGCTCTCTTTCATCTTCTTTTTATCTAAAAAGAAGGATAACTTTCAATCTCTTCTTCTCTATCAGATAATGATATCTTTTTCTCTTCTTCTACTCTACAAAAGAAAGGGCTTTGGTTAAAACCCTAAAAGCAAACACAACCCATTATGGTGAGTTCTCTCTAAGAGAGATTGGGTGAAATTTTTTGCCTCTTTATTTATCCTTATCTCATTTTAGATAAATCAACATCCTCCCACGTTTTTGCGTTTGTATAGGTAAATGAGATAATGACAATTATAGATTCCATAACTTCTTAAGAGGTGGCTCATCTCTATCTCTTTTCATCTAAGAGATAAGATGATATATCTACCCATATCATATGTAAATGAGATAATGATAATTATAGAAATAATATTCGACAACTTTCTAAAAGTGACTCATCTCTATCTCTTTTCATCTAGCAGATAGGATGATATCTCTACCCATATCAATCACGTAAGTTTTTATGAGATGATGACTTGGTTAACTAGTCATTTCTTCTCTACTTTCCAAATTGCCCTTTGTAGTTAAGCAATTTCCATTGGTGCACCTCCCTCGGATGGGATACTCAACAATTTTTAAGACTTACAATTCTTTGTTTTCTTTCTATCCATTTCGAGATAGTCAATTAGAAGGTTTTCTAACTTCGGGACGGGACACTCTTTTCTGCCATATTTTTGTTGCAACCTTATATGAACTTTCTCCATTAAAAAATGGATTGCGTGGGGTGATTCGGCCACCTACTTAAGTTATTTGGATATGCAAATATGCAGAAATATGTGAAAAGATAAAATGCGAAAGGAAAGATAGTAGGAATCGGGCGATTCAAAGGTCAATAGACCTCGATTGCCTACCCACAGAATTAAATGTAAATTTAGACAATTTTAATATCGATCGCCATGTTTTAAACAAGGGTTTAGTTATCCCGTGACAATAAGAGAGTGGTATGGGCTTCTCTCCCTACTTAATTTAAGTGTCTCCGTAATTTTCCTTAGTCCAATGAGAGATGGAGAGTTAGTAATTGCCATCTCTAATTGTTTGAATGGGAATTTAGCAAAACAGATTGAACTAGACGTGTCCAAATCGACTGAACTGGAAACCCATTGGAAAATAAAAAAGGAAAAAAAAAGGTTGTATAGAGTCATATTTTCTATGTTTCCATAATTACTTAAAGTTTTAAATCGTAAACATAGAACATGGATCATTTTAGATCTCCCACAGGCTATACGAACCTGAATCGGTTGAATAAATTGAATGGGTGGAAAACTGGTTGGGGCAATTCAAGTGAGTTTTTCTTGGTTCGCCCACCCACCAATTCCAATTGGAATTTGCGATTCCCAATTCGAATTTAAAACCTTGCTATGATATAGGCCATTCTTGATCTAGATTTGCTGCTATCTTTAAAATAGTAGTTTCAATGATCTCCCTATATCAATGACTTAAAGATCGCCATTTTGGATTGAGAATTAGTAGGAATTGAGTTGGTTCCTTACCACAACTAGGAATTGGTCTGATTTAAAGAAACTTGGCTGGTTTTGGTAAAGAACCGGATGAGCCTATTGAGGAATTGGGCGATCAAAATTAGTTAAATAACCTATTTTGAAACAATTTACTCTTTTAATACTTTCTTTTTATTTTTAATTAGTTAAAATGTAAAACTTATATTTATAATACTTGGATTGGTGGGTAGAATCATTGATCCAAATCAAACCGAACGAGATTAGCCTAACAAATGGGTTATTCACCAGAACCTATCCGTTTTTTTAAACATCCCCCAATATTAGAATGATGTGGTTTATATAAAGTGTCAATCTTAAATAATCCAATTAAGGTGCACCTACATAACTGATCGAAAGATGTAATATTGTTGGCAGAAGTTTTAATGATGACTTGAAAATCTACTTCACATCTAATAAAGAAATTGTAAACTAAAAATATGGTACATAGCGACTAGATATATACACAGATGAAAGCCTTGAGAATGGGCAGTCTAGAATGTATTACAAGATGTACCATTTGGAGACTTTAAAATCTTTTTTTTTTCAACTCCGTACATCTTGAGGTCGAGATGAACAATAATGGCGATCTTTAAGTCATTATTTTGACGGCTTTAAAATTTTGATAACTTTTTGAAGTGTGCCTTTTCTTTTTTTTCCTAAATATAAACGTTTACCATTAAAGAATGGAGAGTGTGAGAAGCACCATTTTGCCGATGCCAAACACTAACAAGCAATAAAAAGTACTCATCATTTCTTAGTTGTCCTACTTAAATAGGTCAATGTCAAAAAAAAATGTATGGATCTTATTTTTGGGAGAAGCACTCAATGATTATTACGAGCAGTTTTTGTGCAAGAGCAAGAGGGATATGCCATAAATGCGAAGATACAGTATGGCCACGCCTCTCTTTCCATTTACCCACTCCACTCCTCTTTCCTTGTTTGTTTCCCGCTCTTTCTTCACTCGTGTTTGTTCGCTCTCTCTCCTCCATGAGTGATGTTCAATAGGGAAGAGAGAGAGACTAACCAGTTTCCATATTGACACATGGGAAAGTATCTCTCCTACACTCCTTGTCGAATTAATAAATAAGATGGCAACTAGTAGGGCCTGTACCTTATCCCCTTAGGGCTATCTTAGGGAGCTTGGGGCAAATACAAATGTAACAAAAAAACAAAAAAAAACCCCCGGCCTTTCCTAGGCTCCTAGTCAGTTTGTATGTAGAGTATCTCATACACGCACTGCAAAAATGTAGTGCGAATTTGGTGTCAGATCAATATATTTTTAGTCCAATCCTATTAAAAATTTCTCTATGGCCAAATATTCAGTCCAGTGTTTCAGTGAAACAATTTGAATCAAGCAATAAGATTTTTATTATGAATTGGTCGCTCGGTAAATTAGTTTGTTTGAATCAAAATGTTTAAAACATTAAGACACCAAAAAATGGATAACCAAAGGGTAAACACATATGCTTCACATTATAGAAAGACAAGGTTTTTACATATAATACTGAGTACTGAGGAATTCCAAAGACTTAAACATCAGGTAACAGTTTACATTAGCCTAAATGCTAGGCTGAATACCCTTGAATCGAGCCTTGAAGCCAATACATATGATTCTAAGAAAGGAAAATATATAGATGGATATAAAAAATGCCAATACCCGTGGGCAATATGGCTCATATTCCAGACTATTTGTAAGGGGTACTAACTGTGGTTTGCTTCTTCTTCAAAATTGGGTTTCAAGTGAGTCTGAATTCAATAGCTCATCTCTCTCTATTGGATTCTCGCACTGTAGATTAAGGAATGGCGAAATCATACCTGCTTTTAACTGATATTGGATACAACATTCTTCATTATCTCAGCACAAAGGTCACACAAAAATAGTTCATGACTCTCTCTATATATATGTCTCGGTCTCGTTGTGACTGAACCAACCAACCAACCCCTTCATCATTGAGGAGTGATGGTTATATAGACATTCACGAGTTGATAACCACGAGAACTCGTGATGGTCATCCTTTCGTTGACCTTTCATCATGCCTGATCAATGCCTATCGCATCTTATATTTGAATTTGAACGCGTAACTCCCAAGATTCAGCAAGATATCGGGTGAGAGAATTAAGGGATTCTATTCATCCTTAATAGTTGTGGTCAAGCTGTTGTACACTACATTGTAATGACTTCGTATTTCTTCTAATGCTTCCTAATAACAGGACAATCTACCATGAAATTTGGAGAGATGATAGAGGATTAAGAGACGAACACAATGGTTTAAGGTTCGCTTCAAATAGGTTACAGATGTGAGGGATATGATCTGCTCAAATTGACCCTTCACTACTGCAAATTATAGCAGTGAATCAAAATGTTGAACCGCTTCTACCACAGGGGGGTTATAGACCCTGGGAATATGATAATCTTGTTGAGGGGACTATTGCACACATCTCCATAAAATATTGGTTCAAGACACCTAGTCTATCATCGGTCAAGCTTACTGGACAATGTTTATGACATATGTTGCTACTGTTTTAAGAGAATAATATGATGCCACACTTTTAAGGATGACAGTGCATATAGTCAGGAATCCAATGATCCATGTCCTATGAAATCCCACCTAGAAAAGGAAAATCTCAATTTTGGTGGCCGGGGGTCATTGTGGCTATTATTTGATAGACATCGCATATGACTCTTGGACTATCAGTGGATACGGATAATGGATTAAACCAACCCTGAATGATGTGAAACTTTAGGGTGAGGAAAATAATACTTCAAATATGAATCCCTGAAAGTTTTGGATCAATCTCAAACATAAAGTTTGGAGTGTCGGTCAAGACAGATCTTACTGCCAATGAATATGGATGCTAGGTTATGCCAATTTCGAATGATGTCCAACTTGAATGATTCTTATACTATAGGCATATAAGGCCTCAAGAAACATATTTGCAAGGATATACTTCATTATGATATTATATGGTGAGGTTTCCTTAAGCTTTGCCTGTCAAACACTTTATCCTTAGCTGATAATAGATTCAAAAAGATGTATCAGACCGCATCAAATTCCTCTGATATCATGTGGAGAGGCATATATGAGCCATGGGAGTATATGAGTCCGAGAGCCTGTCTTAAATTGAGATGGCTTGATAGTCTCTTATGGTCAATCATTAATCACGATGCACATATATGATCGATGATGGATCATGAAGTATATCATACCGTATCAAATTCCTCCAGTATCATATGGAGATGAATATATAGGCCTTAGGACTATATGTATCTTAAAGTCATTTTCAAATTGAGATAGCTTGATGCCTTCTATCGTCAATCATTAATCAAGATGAGCATACTTGACCAATATCAGATTGGAAAGTATGTTGTTCCACATCAGATTCCTCCAGTATAATGTGGAAAGGCATATATAGGTTTGAAAATCATATGTATCCTAAAATCTGTCTCACTGAGATGATTTGACACCTCCTGCTATCATTGGTCGTAAGCCAAGGAATATATGGATTGACTGACAAACATAACTCTAAAGGCATATCAAGTCCTTCATATGACGAGTTCTAGACATATCATGTTCTTCATATCATATCAGAAGCATATCTTTACAAATATCTTCAAGAATCACGCATATTGAGCTTGCACATTTTATCCACTGATTGTCAAGGCATAAATTTGGGGTTGGTTAAACACTTATCTTCTGATCAAGCCTTCAATTCATTGGTGCATTTACCAAAGTGTATCTAGTCTTGTATGATGACTAAAAATACACCCAACATGAATATGAACCAGAAATGTATGCTATCTACACCTTTAAACCGTATTGTAGTTACCAAACAAAAAAGATGGCTAGTCAGGACATATTGGGGTTTTAGCCCTAGCCCAATCCTCAAACCATATTTTGTAGCTCAAACTCAATTTTATTAGAGTTGGGCCGATCAGACTTGTCCATACCACATAACCCATTGCCGGTCCTAATTATGGGGGTATCAACAATATGCCCAAGACCACAAAAATATTGGCAGGATCCCTTACTCCATGTCCAAGGTTTCACCTCATACGCATGACAGAGGGTATATTAGTAGAAAGACGGGTGACATGTTGTGGCACCCATCAGTCACCTTCACTACTGAAAATTACAGCAGCGAATAAAAAGGTTGCACCGTTTCCACCAAAGGGGGGTTATAGACCCTGGGAATATGATAATCTTGTTGAGAGGACTATGATACATATCTCCACAAAATTTTGGTTCAAGACACCTAGTATATCGTCGGTCAAGCTTTCTGGACAATGTTTATGACATATGTTGCCACTCTTTAAGAGAATACTATGATGCCGCACTTTTAAGGGTGACAAGGCATATAGTCAGGAATCCAATGATTCATGTCTTATGAGAAATCCCACCTAGAAAAGGAAAATCTCAATTTTGCTGGCCGGGGGTCATTGTGGCTATTATCTGACAGACAACCCATATGACTCTTGGACTACAAGTGGATACGGATGATGGATTAAACCAACCCTGAATGATGTGAAACTTTAGGATGAGGAAAATAATACTTCAAATATGAATCCTTGAAAGTTTCGGATCAATCTCAAACATAAAGTTTGGAGTGTCAGTCAAGACAGATATTACAGCTAATGAATATGGATGCTAGGTTAGGCCAACTCGGAATGATGTCCAACTTGAATGATTCTTGAACTATAGGCATATAAGGCCTCAAAAACCATATTTGTCAGAATATACCTCATTATGATATTATATGGTGAGGTTTCCTTATACTTTGTCTGTCGAACACTTTATCTTTAGCTGACAATAGATTCAAAAAGATGTATCAGGCCGCATCAAATTCCTCTGATATCATGTGGAGAGGCATATATGAGCCATGTGAGTATATGAGTCCTAGAGTTTGTCTTAAATTGAGATGGCTTGATGGTCTCGTATGATCAATCATTAGTCACGATGCACATATATGATTGACGATGGATTAGGAAGTATATCGTACCGTATCAAATTCCTCCAGTATCATATGGAGATGAATATATAGGCCTTAGGAGTATATGTATCTTAAAGTCTATTCAAATTGAGATAGTTTGATGCCTTCTATCGTCAATCATTAATCAAGGTGAGCATACTTGACCGATATCAGATTGGAAAGTCGTCGTTCCACATCAGATTCCTCCAGTATAATGTGGAGAGGCATATATAGGTTTGAAAATCATATGTATCCTAAAATCTGTCTCACTGAGATGATTTGACACCTCCTGCTATCATTGGTCGTAAGCCAGGGCATTCATGGATTGACTGACAAACATAACTCTAAAGGCATATCAAGTCCTTCATATGACGAGTTCTTAACATAACATGTTCTTCATATCATATCAGGAGCATATCTTTACAAATATCTTCAAGAATCACGTCTATTGAGCTTTTGCACATTTTATCCACTGATTGTCAAGGCATAAATCTGGCGTCGGTTAAACACTTATCTTCTGATCACGCCTTCAATTTATAAACGCACTTACCAAAGTGTATCTAGTCTTATATGATGACTAAAAATACACCCAACATGAATATGAACCAGAAATGTATGCCATCTACACCTTTGAAGCCTATCGTAGTTACCAAACAAAAAAGATGACTAGTCAGGACATATTGGGGTTTTAGCGCTAGCCCAATTCTCAAACCATATTTTGTAGGTCAAACTCGATTTTATTAGAGCTAGGCCGATCAGACTTGTTCATACCACGTAACCCATTGCCGGCCCTAATTATGGGGGATCAACAATATGTCCAAGACCACAAAAATATTGACAGGATCCCTTACTCCATGTCCAGGGTTTCACCTCATGCGCATGATGAATGGAAGCTATGCATGATATATAGTTTGAAAAAGACAGAGGGCATATTAGTAGAAAGACGAGTGACATGTCGTGGCACCCATTAGTCTTATAACCCCCCAACCCCCCCCCCCCCCCCCTATCTCTCTCTCTCTATCTTCCTGATTCCTCCTCCAAGTCCACCTCTTTCCAATCATGCCCCCCCTCATGTGCCAATAATTGCATTCCTACAACACTGACCAAACTACCCTCCTCATACTTTTTTTTGTACTTATTCAGCATTTATTCATGCAAATATTAATTTTTTTTACTTATTTAGCATTTATTCATGCAAAGAAATAGTTTTAAAAAGATGATCTGAATCATAACTCGTCGATATAGATTGAGAACTAGTCAAGTTGATCTCGATCCTATAAAATATCTCGAACCAATAGTTTCCTCTGAACCGACCTGTTTTGGGCAGTTCTGCCTATGAATGGGTCAAAACTAGCCACACTTTTATTTTAAATTTTTTAACTTTTTATTAGGTAGTTCACTTAGACGGATTGTCGCTCCGTCGTACCAGACTGGTTTTCTAAATGAGTGATCAGGGTAATCAATTTATTGCTTTAAACCTCTGTTGCGTGCTCCCATCACTGCACACCTACCACCGCGTGCCTCTCTTGCTCTGCCGCGAACACCATCGTCACGTGACCTTTCGCTGCGTGACTCACACTGCCACGCGCCTCATTGCCGTGCGACTATTCTCTCCTTCTATCACCACGTGGCCCACGCTCTACTTATCCTGCTGTACACTCAACTGGACGAGATAGTCTGGGTCCTTATAGCTAATTCCTTAATCTATATAAAAAAATAGGTAGGGCCTGTCTCCCCGAATGAATTACCCCCCAAAAAAAAGAGTTGTTTTAGAGCATGTTTGATAGAGAATTTCCAACTATAGAGGGTCCATATTCCAATTTATTATATAATCTTTGTGCACATCTAACTTTCACGTAAAATTAATTGTAGGAAGTAAGAATTAAAAAATTATGAGAACTTGCAGAATCTATTCCCCCATGAAAATTTGCTTATTATGTGTTTTTAGGAAGTTTATCTCGTTTTCTTCTTCTTTTCTTTTCTGTTTCCTGATGATATTTCTCTTTCTTTAATTCGCTTCTCTTTGTAAGCATCTCGTTTCTCTTTCTAAATCTTCTCTCCCTAACTATTAGCTAGCCCTTTTTCTCTATACTACTGTTATTTCTATAACTTCTGTCTCTTTGTCTCTAAAACTCTCTAACCAATTTTCCCTCCATTTCTACTATTAACATATCAGATAGTAACAATAAAAAAAACTCTCTTTAACCACATCTTTTCTTTTTAGTCATACCCTTTCTTTCTCTATTTGTAATTACTCTCTATTTAACCATATCTTTCTCTCACTAAGTTTTTTTCTTTTTCTAAAACCTTTTTCTTTTACTCTATTCGAATATGCTCTTTCTCACTCTTACATTTTTTTCTCTATTTAACAATGTCCTTTTTTACCCTCTAAGTCCTCTCTCTCTTGTCATGTTATTTCTCTCTAACTCCATTCTCTCTCTAAATGTGCCCTCTCTCTAATTGTGTTTTTCTTTTCTCTTCAAGTTCTCTTTCTTTAACTATGCAGATACCCTAATCTCAAATGAACAAAATGTAGGAAAACTGAAATACCCCGGAACAACCACCATGAACGCCAAAACCACCCAAAATTGCCAAAGCCATCACCCTAGCACCCATACTGCATGGTAGAGTTGATATACAAATCCAGCCCTAAATTTAGAACCTTAGATACGCCGAAAATGATCTTGAGACAAGAAGAAACCCAAAATAGGAAATCCAAAAAATCCAAAATGGAAAGGTTTTAGTTTGAAAGCAACGCCACCAATGGAAGCATCAACTCTGGGGTTGGACTCGTCAATGTTTTGTGACTTTAGTGGCACCAACATCAGTGACACTTGTTGTGGCGTCCAATGGGTGGTGGCTCAAGTCGTTGAAATGACACATCAACTGACACCTTGGAATGCGAATGTTGTCATTTGGCGATACTAGCGTTAACACCACCAACAACAACATTGACCTCTAATTGATCGAAATTGCCGCCAATCGCCTGACATCGAAACTCACAAACTGAGCTGAAAAGAAACCATCATTACAGTAACAATGGGAACACTAGCGTCATTGCAGGTATTGACAGCAACAGTTCCTGATTGGACGAACTCACTGCTCAATGTCAGATCTCTAGATGGCGACGGAGCCAACAATCATTATTTCAACAATGGTGTTAACATGTTAATGTGTGTCATAGTAGTGTTTTCTCCAGATTTCGGCAAGTAGACACCAGAAGTATCGCCAATACTATTGTTGGTATCGTCATCTGGCTAACACATCTGCCCAAAATTACATCAACCATAAAATCATATATCAAACTCTAAAATTAGAGATCACATCTTACATAGTCTGTAACAATAGCAGATCAACGATACTGACAAATGCCGTTGAAGAGGCTAACAATGGCTTTGAAAATAAATGACCCAAATTTGATCCCAAATTTTGGACGGTGATTAAGCCGGACATATGTCTATAAATTCGAGCCGAATCCCCCTATTTTGGCGGGACCGGATATAGAACTTTACACCTAGATTCTGCTGCATTGAAACCATACGCTACTATACGTGCACTGAAACTAGACTCTGTTGAAATCTCGAGGGAAGAGATGGACCCCACTCTCAAGATTACTGACGGTGTGGCGAGACTTGGGATTGCAGAGATCAGGCCCTTTCCAAAAACAATGAGAACTCAAAAATTGATTATGTGGTCTGCCTCTTCATGACCATGAAACTCTTCTTAAAGAGGGATGGAAGGAAGCCGTTCTCCAACATTCAGCTGAGTTCCTGAAGTCTTCGAGAAACGTGGCCCTGTAATTTTGGGAGGTGGGTGATTATTTTTTGCCTGTTAGATAACGACACTTTCTCTCTCTAAGAAGCCTTCCTATTTTAGTGATAAGCATTAATTTATAAGAGAGAAAAATGACACGTTTAAGGGCCCCATAGCCACACATACACGTTCCAACATCTCCCACTTGACCATGAGGGCTAGATGTATTGAAATATCATAAAGTCTTTACCACTTAATGAGTTTAACATTTATGAACATATTTTTGTCACGAGGATTTTCACTCTAGTGCGATTATACCTCTCATAACAAAAAATATCCAAAGTCATGTTATGGAATTTCTCACGGTAATGCGGCTTTTCCTCACATGACTAAGACATCAAAGAAATACATCCAATTTGTAAGTTCTAAACTTAAATATTCCTAAGTCCAATTAAAGCTACATACTTTGATAATATTTATGCACTCAACCCCTTTGTTAAAGGGTCTGCGATCATATCTGAAGATGTCAAATAACTTACAGTTATTTGATTCTTTCTAATAATATCATAAATATAATGATAATCAATTTCAATGTGCTTACTTTTGGAACTATAAGCTTCATTTCTAACTGATGACATAGCAGCCTAATTATCACAACAAATTTTAATAGGTCTGTCGTCCATATCTAGCTTCAAATCATTTATGAAACGTTTAATTCAGACGGCATAAGTTGTAGCAATGGTACAAGCAATATACTTGGCTTCCATAGTATACCGAGCTACACAACTTTGTTTCTTGATAGACAAAGAAACACATCACCACCAAAGAGGAATACAAATCTTGAGGTTGATTTTTTATCATCTTGGTCTCTTGCAAAATCTACATCAGAGTACCCAATAACCTCTAAGTTGTCAGCTTGGAAGCACAACTTGTAATTTTTAGTTTTCTGAATATACCTAAGTATCTTTTTTACTGCTTGCCAATGAGCCATCACAAGATTAATATGAAATCTACTTACAAGACCATATGCATGACTCAAATCAGATCTTGCACATAACATAACATAATTTATGCATTCTACAACTTGAGCATATGGAATTCATTCCATTTCAGTTCTATCATTATCATTTAATGGACACATTTTTTTGATAATTTCAAGCCTTTATAAATGGGTGTATCTGTGGGCTTACAATTTTCCATCTTAAATATCTTTAAAATTCTTTCTAAATAATTTTCTTGATATAAACATAGAAGTCTTGAACTTCTATCTCTTGTTATCTTAATGCCCAACACATATGAGGATTCTCCCATATCTTTCATCTCAAAATGAGAACTTAGCCATGATTTGGTATGGTTAATCATGCCAATATCATTATCGGCTATCAAAATATCATTCACATGTAGTGACATTATAATAAAATTGCTCCCACTATTCCAAATATATACACAATGGTCTAACGTATTGGCTATACAACCAATTTCAGTGATTGCATTATGAAAAGTAAAGTACCATTGCCTAAAAGACTGTTTTAGACCATATAAAAATTTCTTAAGTTTGTATACTTTGTCTTCTTAACCTTTAATTATATATCCTTTTGGTTGTTTCATATATATATCTTGTTTTGATTCTCTATTTAAGAAAGCTGTTTTGACATCTATGTGAAATAATTCTAGATCATAACATGCAACTAATGACAAGATGATCCTAATAGATGAAAGTTTTGCTACTGAAGAATAAGTCTCTACATAATATATACCCTCCCTTTCGATAAATCCTTTAGCTACCAACTTAGCCTTATATTTATGAATGAATCTATTTGCATTAAGCCTTTTCTTTAGGACTTATTTTCAACCAATGACTTTTCTATCGTTAGGGAGGTCAACCAACTCCCAAACTTGATTCTTTCAATAGAATCAAGTACATTATCCATGGCTTGAGTCCATTCAGCCGAGTCATGTGAACTAATAGCTTCACTGTAGCTTCGAAGTTCATTCAATCAAGAACAATGGATCAATAACTTTATCAATAAGAGCCTCAAGGTTGCTAAATTATCAATAACATTATCATCCAATATATATGAGCGTCAATTGTGAAACAATTACAACTCAGGCAATTGTGGCTCATAGCTCAGGCGACAGCAGTAGAGTGCCAAATTGAGAATATAAAATTTTACAGCAACATCGCTCTGATACCAATGTTGAAATCTTGAGAGAAGAGATGGACCACTCTCTTAGGATTACTGATGGTGTCGCGAGACTTGGGATCGCGGAGATCAGGTCTTTTCCAAGAGCAATGAGAACTCAAAAATTGATTATGTGGTCCATGACATCATTCTTAAAGAGGGATGGAAGGAGGCCGTTCTCCAATGTTCGGCTGAGTTCTTGAAATCTCTGAGAAATGTGGCCCTGTAATCCTAGGAGATGGGTGGTTATTTTCTGCTCGTTAGATAACAATAGTCTCTCTTTCAGAAGCCTTCCTATTTTAATGATAAGTATTAAATTATAAGAGAGAAAAGATGATACGTTTAAAGGCCCCATGGCTACACGCACACGTACCCACGGACTCCCAAGTTCAAATTCCCACCTAATTCGTCTAAACTCCAAATCCTTGCATACCCAGACTCCCTAACCTCATCAACCTATAGACACCTGGCTTGGTGGACCCCGGAGAGCTCGGGAGAAGTCACACGCCTATACTGACTTTGAATTGGCATCGATTTCGCGTTTCGGGCTTGGGGGGCCGGTTTCAGGTATGCCTTATTTGTTTTCTCTTTTATTTAATTTTTGTTTTCGAAAACTGTTTTCAAGTTCTCTCTCTTTTCCGATCCCGATTTCAAATTTCTCGTATGAATTTTTTTTTCTTCCTGTATTAGGAATCAGTATTGCCAATGACCCGAGCAAGGGTGGTCTTGGGGCCTGTTTCTCACCCGGGTTGTAATTTGACGGGACTCATTTCTCTACCAATCCCTTTCGATGAGTTTACGTGCAGAAATCAAGCAGAGCTTACATTTCCCTTTTGAAATTTTCTAGTATAAACACTCTTGAAATTGGTCCTCTATCTCTAAAGCTACACTCTAATTGTGTCATTTCTCCCTCTCTAATTGTGTTTATTATCAAACAAGTAAATTGATCATCTTTCTCTAAAGCTCCTCTCTAATTGTGTCATTTCTCTCTCTAGCTCCCTCTCTAACTATGTCTATCATCAAACAAGTGTTCCAAATCTTCCATATATCAACAGTTCCTCTTTCAAGTAACTAGAAATCCCAAACTCCAAAGAATCCCCAGCTTCCAACCTCCAAACTTACCCTAGGCCATGACATCTAGCATTCTTTTTGGCATTGACATTTAATTTAGGCCGAGGTTCAACTCTCTTTTTGAATAGGGAAAAACAAAATTAAAAGAAACATATATATATATATATATATATATATATATATATATATATATATATATAATAAAGAAAAACATGAAAAATTTGGAAAGAGAAAATTTAGACATTCTTCAAAGACAAAAGAAAAATTTTCCAAAAAAATCTTACAAAATAAACCATCCTTTAAAAATAAGGGAAAAAGGAAAACCCCTATTTGTTATAATTGTGGCAAAATAGGCCATTACAAAACTAAATGTAGAGTTAAAAGAAAAATTAACTCTCTAGAAATAGATGATAATATTAAAATCCAATTATTTGAGATACTCCAAATAAAAGATGAAACCTCTGATTCTTCTGATTCAGAAGAAGAAATATTAATTGGGGAAATAAATGATGAGGATATTATTATCAGCAGTTCTGATTCAGACTCTAGTGATGAAGATAATCCTAAAGATGAAAATTGCCAATGTGATTTTTACAAGGTAATAATGGATATGAATGGGTTAAATATTAATACCCTTACAAAAGAAGAAGATCTGATTATAGACCTTATTGACAAAATATCAGATCCAGAGGCTAAAAGAGAAGCCTCAGTCCAATACATCAATATGTCTAAGACCCCATCGGGAAAAACAAAGTCTTCTCTTGTTCTAACAAAAGAAGATTACAGTTTCCATGACATTCTTAAAAGAGTACAAAATAAAACGTAGGAAGAAAGAGAACCTTCAATATCTGAGCTAAAATATGAAATCAATGGGGTAGGAAACGAGTTGATAGCGTTAAAAACAAGGGTTCAAATCTTAGAATTAACCCAGAAACCTCTCAAAGAAGAAACTGAAGAAGAAAACATAGAAATTGAATTTGATAACTTGGTAACTGAATATAATATCCCTTTACCACCGGAGGTTGAAGATACCCTTCCTAAACCTGAAACCTCTAAAGCTGGTATGAATGTGATAGAAAAAGTCCACGATTGTAAATACGTAAACCTAGTAGACAAAATAATAACCAAAAAATGGTTTACTAATATCAAAATCGTGGTTAAAAAAGAATACTATTTCCAAACTATTGCCCTGATAGATTCAGGAGCTGACCTAAATTGCCTTAATGAAGGATTAGTTCCAACTAAATATTTCAGCAAGACTACCCAAGTTCTTAATACTGCCGATGGCAGCAAAATGCTTATTAATTATAAATTATCAGATGCTGCAGTATGCAATAATGGTGCTTGTTTCAAGTTCCCTTTCATAATGGTAAAAGGTTTAAGTCAACCTGTTATTTTAGGAACTCCTTTTTTAAACATACTTTATCCAATAAAAATTGATGACACATGGATAAAAGCTAGTATTGAAGGACATAAGGTTAAATTCACCTTTATTGATAAACCTAGAATTCATGAAATCAATAACATTAAAAATAAGATTTCTTCTAAAGAAAAATTTCTGTATCATTTGAAAGAAGAAATAAAATACAAAAATATGAAAGAAAAATTATTACTTCCTGAAATTCAAAATAAAATTAAATATTTGAAAATAGATATAGAAAGAAATATAAGTGCTAATATCCCCAATGCTTTTTGGGATAGAAAGCAACATATAGTTGCACTTCCCTATGAACCAGATTTTTGAGAAGGAAAAATTCCTACCAAAGCAAGGCCTATTCAAATGAACAATAGGCTACTCAAAATCTATAAAAAGGAAATAAAAGAATTATTAGACAAAAAACTTATTAGAAAAAGCTCATCACCTTGGAGTTGCTCAGCCTTTTATGTAGAAAAGGCCTCCGAGATAGAAAGATGCACTCCGAGACTGGTTATAAATTATAAACCACTCAACAAAGTATTAAGATGGATCAGATATCCAATCCCAAGTAAAAGAGACATCTTAGATAGACTGGCAAACACTTGTATATTTTCAAAGTTTAATTTTAAATCAGGCTACTGGCAAATCCAGATTGCCAAAAAAGATAAATATAAAACTGCTTTTAATGTTCCATTTGGATAATTTGAATGGAACGTTATGCCTTTCGGATTAAAAACTGCACCATCCGAATTTCAAAATATTATGAACGAAATTTTTAATCCTTATACAAAGTTCATGATTGTCTATATTGATGATGTACTTATTTTCTCAGAATCAATTGATCAACATTGGAAATATTTGAGTACATTTGTAAAAGCAATAAAAAATATTGGCTTAGTAATTTCTGCGAGAAAAATAAATCTATGCCAGACAAAAATAAGGTTTTTAGGTCACTATATTTTCCAGGGAAGAATCATTCCTGTTGATAGAGCAATAGAAATCGCATCCAAATTTCCAGATGTGATTATAGGAAAAACTGAATTACAAAGATTCCTTGGATGTTTGAATTACATTTCTGACTTCTATAAAGATTTGACATTAGATGCAAAACCTTATTCCAAAGGTTAAAAAAGCATCATCCAGAATGGACTGAAGAACATATGGCAATTAGAAAAATTAAAATAAAAGCTAAGGAATTACCATGTTTAGCCCTATCAAGTCCTACGACGTTTAAAATAATAGAGACAGACGCCTCAGAGCAAGGACTTGGTGCTGTGTTAAAACAAAAAATAAATAATCAAGAGCAATTGGTCCGGTTTACCTCTAAAACCTGGAATCCAGCTCAAAAAAATTATTCAACAGTGAAATAAGAAATACTTGCTATTGTCCATGCTGTAACAAAATTTCAAAGTGATCTGCTCAACCAATCATTCCTTATACGAATTGACTGTAAAGTAGCCAAAGATATTATACAAAAGGATGTTAAAAATCCCGTTTCAAAGCAAATCTTCGCCAGGTGGCAAGGTATTCTTTTTGCTTTCGAATTTACTATCGAACATATTAATGGAAACACTAATTATTTGCCTGACTTTTTGACACGAGAATTTTTGTAGGGACGATAGAAGGAGTCAACAAAGGTAATCGATAGAAATAGTTCCTAGCCCGGGGAAATCCCTGGCATCACCATAAATACCAAATGCTTTAAGAAGAAGGCAAATACAAGATATTGATATAGACCCTTACAAAAGAAGTTTAGATATAAAGCGAAACAAGTTAATACAAGACAATATAATACAAGAAGGAGATGCAGTTAATACGCTCTTCTTATGGAATATTTCTCTCTCTCTGTCTCTTGATATAATACTCTACCCCCTTGTTTTGAGAATAGTGAATTAATATTTCTCTCTCTCTCTCTCTCTCTCTCCATTATACAGTCCTCTTTTTGGAGTGGTCCAATTAATATTTCTCCATCAACACCAAACTTGTTTAAGTTTTTGAAGAAATATTAATTGGGGCGATGTAGATCACTCCAGATAATATATATTTCTGGAGTGGTCTATTGATATAGACCCCAATTAATATATATATATATATATATATATATATATATATATATATATATATATATATATATATATATATGAAAAATGCTGGGTTTAGCCCACTAGGTCATATGAATAGATGAGTCCAACAGCCCATATTGAATTTGGACCGATCAGACGATTACGGATGTTTGGTAGTGCTTGAATTTTATTAATTTTTCTGTAAATCCAAATCACTTGAACTTTTAGGTATGTGTTCTTCTCATAAAGGTGCACTTAATAAAAATATTAAAAAACTTATTCGCAAAAGGACCCCCGAAACTATTTGGAGGTATTTTGGTCAATTTATTTCATGTAAAATATTTTTTTTATGTTTTTCGAAGATTCACCTATTTTTGATGAACACAAGTCTAAAATTTCAAGTGATTTGAATTTGTAGAAAAAAAAAAAATCAAATACGATTGGACATCCGTGATTGTCAAACCGGCCTAGATTCAATCTGAACCGTTGGACTCATATGTTTATATAAACTAATGGGCTAATCCTAATTTATATATATATATATATATATATATATATATATATATATATATATATATATATATATATATAATAGGACCGAAATAGTATATAAACAACTATATTGACTCTTTCCAATCTTATTCATTTTACAACTACTCAAACAATCTCATTTCAAAAAAGATAAAAGCTCTCCCTTCCTAGAAAAAGGAAAAGAGAGAAAAAGTGGCCGCTCCCCTTTGAACCCAACTTTGTCCCGTTTACAAGAGTGGTAACCAAATCTAATCCACGACCCCTTCCCCTTGAAAGGAGCAACATGCATGCGCAGCCGCAGCTGCATGGAAAGAGCGTTTCACTCCATTTTATCACACGCGACGGCGCCCGAACGTTATGATGAAATCACATGTCTTTAAAAAGGGTGGGAGGGAGTGGACATAAATAAGAGAGAGAAAAGAATGAGGAGGGGAGCAGGCGTAGGGCAAGGGTAGTTTGGTCACGAAAGAGGGGAGGTGGGTGTACCATCCTTCATCGATTGTTACTCCGATCAAAAGAATTCCCCATTTTCCCCATTTTACCCCTCGCCTTCCTCCTCCTACCCTCGTATACATATACTGACCCAGACCAACTTCCCCCACCCCTACCTCTTTCTGCTCTGAATCTCTGTCTTTTATTCCGATCATCATTTTTGATCGGAGTCGCGCCTGGATTCTCTTTCCTATTCCTCATTTTGGTTCCGAGTCACGCCTGAATTGTAATCAATTGGTGGAGAGTTTAGGCGACCATGTCCTCGGCCGCCCCGGCACAGCAGGTGGCGATCCAAAAGGAGAAGAGGAAGCCGCGAGCAGCTGCCCTAAAGCTTCCCATCATCCCAGCCCGAGAGGATCCGTTTGCCCCCAACAACCACCATAAGGGCCAGCCTCGTGCTATGCCCCTCCCTCTCCCGCCTTCCTCTGAAGTTGCTCTTGAGGAGCTTGAGAAAGTGTGCCGCCTGGGCAGCGGCAGCAGCGGCAAGGTCTACAAGGCGCGGCACGTTCACACGGGGGCCATCTATGCCCTCAAGATCATCCAGGAGAAGCACGATGCGCAGGTCCGGCAGCAGATCAAGCGCGAGATGGAGATCCTGCGCCGAGCCCTCAACCCCCATGTTGTGCGCTGCTATGGGGTCTTCGACCGAGGGGGTGAGATCTCCTTTGTCCTCGAGTACATGGATGCCGGCTCTTTGGCAGATGTCCTTGCCGCACACCGCCGCATCCCCGAACCCTTCCTGGCCCGTGTTGCCGCCCACTGCCTCCAGGGCTTGCTCTACCTCCACAAGAACAAAATCGTGCACCGTGACATCAAACCCTCGAACCTCCTTATCAACCGACGCCGGGAGGTGAAGATCGCCGATTTCGGGGTGAGCAAGGTGCTCGACAGCACCCTCGCACAGTGCAACTCGTATGTGGGCACCTGCGCGTACATGAGCCCGGAGAGGTTCAATCCGGATGCGCAAGATGGCCACTATGACGGCTGCTCCGCCGATATCTGGAGTTTGGGGCTGTCATTGCTGGAGTGCGCCATGGGCCGGTTCCCGTGCTTGCCCCCAGGGCAGAAGCCCGACTGGCCAACACTTATGATGGCCATCTGTATGGGCGATCCGCCCGCCCCACCCGCCGATTCCTCTCCGGAGTTCCAGTCCTTCATCAGAGCTTGCCTCCAGAAGAACGCCTGCTTGCGGCCCTCCGCCAAGCATCTTCTCACTCACCCCTTCCTCACAAAATACAAGGAGAAGGACTGTGACCTCTCCCCTCTGTTGAAATCCCTGCAATTGTAACATTTAGGCTAGATAGAGAGAGAGAGAGGGGCAGATCTGCAAAGCAGATCAAATTAATTCTGGTTCTTCCTCTTCTAATTATATAAATAGTGAAAAACAGGGGAGAGAGAGATTGATCTGCAAAATTTCATGTCTCCATTGCCTCATTGATCTTCAAGATTTCTTTCCTCTTTCACATAATCAATTTCATACATGTTTAATTACCACCTTTATTATTATTGTCTTCCTGTTCTATAATTATCCATTCTTTTAGGAGGCAGAGAGGGGAATTGATTCTCCATACCCTAATTTTGGGTTCCTGTCTGAAGCACGATGATGATGGCCATGCGTGCTCTACTTTTTTTTAGGCTTTAATTCTTGTTGAGCTTTCGCTTTTCCTTTTGGGTATTGGGAGTGGGTAAGGGCCTGCCCTGCCTCCTTTCCTTTTCTGCTCTGTCATCGAATCGATTGAGTGAAAAAAAAGAAGCCACAACTATGCAGATACACGCACAAATTGCTTGCCCAATAGGGGTCGCCTGACAGGCCGGCCTGGCCAGACCAAGGCAGACTCGGCCCGGTTTGGCTCCGCTTGCATTAATTTCTTTTTATGTGTTTTCATTGTTTTCCTTTTATTTTACCTGTTCCCGGCCTGCCCGGTCCTGCCCTTCACAATAGTAGGGGTGGCAATGGACCTGGACTCGACACAGGTCCGGGAATGGGTCCAACATTTGGATCTGAACAATATTCTCCGGGTCTGGGACCCGACTCAGAAACTGTTGTAGATAAAAGACTTCAAGCCCTATTTGTTTGAGTGTTTAAAGGATCAAAGACTTCAAGCCCTATTTATTTGAGTGTTTAAAGGATCTTATACGATAAAGAACGTGTAGTCTATCTTTCTCTATTAAATGACAAATCAGACGGTTTGAAATGTAATGTATTCGGCTAGACTTGGGACTCAACGGGATAAATTCAGGACTTGACGGGTATGAGTATGGGTCCAATTTTTGAAACCGACGGGTTGGGTCGGTGTCCAATCTTACCCGACCTGTTGCCACCCCTACTTAGGAGAATAGGGTCGGACTCTTAAAGGCTGGGCTGGAGCCAGCCCAGGCCCCCACTGCTAAGAAGGTAAATTTGGTGGGCTACAAGCTGCTCCGGTAGGGATTCACTCTTTACCGCTACTCATCATTTGGGGAGGGGCGCACGTAGGGCATATGAGGGCATTAATTGGTTGTAGGGAGTAAATTAAAAAGAAACATAACCTAAGAAGAAGATTAATCAAGATTTTATAGCTGCTGTGATCACGGGTTGGTCACGGGTTGTTTGTTGGGTAGCGATCCATTTATGTCTTGCAAAAAGTACGACTAGCACAGTTCCAGATCAATGTCGCTCGGATTTTGGGTGATCGTCTCTGGATTTGTTTGTGTCAACCATGCTAATCTTATCTGTATCATTCCAGTTTTATTGTATGTCTTGGAAGAGACTGACTTTGGGTGATCGTTGATTGAGACTGCGATGGTCAGAGCCGTAGAGGAGGTTGGAATGATTATATTGAAGTTGGATTGAATCAATTGTCAAAGGCAATAGCTATATTTTTTGCTCCAATTTTTGTTTCAGTGTGGTCTGAGTGTGTGGGCATAGGGATATGATGATGATGAAGGGAAAAGCAAATATAGAGGGAAATATCGCACTTTCGGGATTTCAAAATGGATCGAGGCTTTCAAAGTGAATCTGGAAGAATATGTAATCAATGAAGAGGCTAAAACTTATTTTTTGTTAAGGTCAAACTAGACTAGATTTCCAAGTTGTGGTACTTGTAATCTCATGCTTGATTGAAGGGTTGAGACAAAGGCACCCCAAATAAAAGATTTTCGGTTTTATGCAGTCCAAGTTTGGCTACCGAATATAACCATGACTGCTTTCAAACCCAAATAATACCCCTTTTCTAGGGTCTCTCTTCTTTCTACTTTATAGAAAAATCAGTAGGGAGGTCTCCCCTAGCTGAGAGAGAACGGAGCACATTTTCATTGGTTTTTTGAGATAAAATAACTCTTTCTGTGGATTTTTGTTGAAAGCGATCTCCTGTTTGGTCAAAACCCTAATCTATCTATCATCCATAATCATCAAGATTGAATAATTCTTGAAGAGTTACTAGTTGAAGAATTTTGGGTTTTATTGGGTAATTCAGGAAGGAAAAGGTCCAATGTCCATAATAAGAATAGAACTTAAGACATCATATTGTGGCACCCTATCCACCCTGACCACCTAGCCTTGAGCTCATTATCAAGTTTTATCAAAAAACAGAGTAATGAATGAACCATAATCTTTAGTTATTTGGTGTGATTCTATGTAATTTGAATGCAATTAAAAGATCTTCATAATTTCTCTATAATTTTTGAAAAGAAAGAAATTACTTGAAAAATTTGTTTCTCAATTCAACCATGATGAATCCTGTTAGCAGATCTTCAAGACTTTTGAGGGTTTCTTGCACGTAGGCTTTAGAAATTAAGAAGTCATGGACTCCCATGCTTACAAAGGTACCTTGAAGGGCTTTCATATCCCCCTCCATGTTAGCTAACTTGGTAACCCCACCGGCCAGCTTGTTGTCTAATATTGTTCTTTTGGGTAAATCAGTGGGGATAACGAGCCCCTATCCGTTTTGTTTTTATTAATGAACACAACAAAAAGGTTACATCATAGAGGAGAACATGTGCGAGAAATTAACCATACCTTTCAAGAGGGACATTGGCATTATCCCGCGAAATGAAGGGAGTGACAAAATCAGGGGGACCAGCCCGCCAAAATGTGGCTTGTGCCATGAATACTGCCTGCTTAGCAAGGCAATACGCAGTCAGATTCTCCTCCTAAAATACATACAATATCCACCACTGGTGATCTGCAAAGGAGTAGAGCTTTGCCCTACAGTTAGACAAGAGGATGCCAAGGCTTCATGGGGAAGAGCTATGGTAGGTGAGTTAGTTAACTAACAACTTGAAGTCACTCTCAATGATAAGAGAGCGACAATCCATCTCTTGCGCCAAGGAGATACCTCGATCCAAGGCATGAAACTCAGCCATATTATTGGAGCTAGTGCCAAGAGGTATAGAAAAGGACACTACAAAGCCACTTGTGTCATTTCTGATTATACCCCACATCTTGCGATACCTAGGTTGCGAAAAGACGAGCTATCGATGTTGAGTTTAAAATACTCTGTGGGTGGAAGAGACCATGCAATCGGGATTGGGGTGGAGGGGGGTGTGATATACCACTTAAGCTTGAGGTTAATCGAAATATGAATCTCAGAGGGGTGGAAAGCCCAACCCTTCCCTTCTGCTAACTTGCTCACAAAGTGAATGATGCGCCTTAGAAGGTGCTCCCTAGAGGTCCTTCTTCCCTCATGAATACACACATTACGCTCGACCCACAAGTGCCAGACAGTGGTGGAGAAGGTGGAAATTCAAATGTTCTTCATATCATTGGATCTGAATTGAAACTGAAGCCACTTTGTCATCATCATGATTACAAATTGCTGAAGTGGTATGCGCTTGCCAAATCTCCAAAGTACCTTTGAAAATCCACATTGCATAATGATATGGCCGGATAACTCTTCCTCTTGGAGGCAGAAAGGGCATCCAGAGACCAAAGGGAGGCCCCTAGACTAGAGGAGGCTAGTGGTGGGCAATCGAGAGTGCAACACGAGCCAAGTAAACCACTTTGCTCTAGCATGGGATGGGGTTTTTCAGGGAGTTCTGAAAGCTGGTTCTATGGGGCATTTTGTCTAATGTGGTCCCAAATGTCACTAATAGAGAGCTTGCCATTGGTCGAATGAATCCAAACCAATTAGTCCAGAGATGGGTAGATAGGGAGCATATATAAATAAATCTCTTCCCATGCACATATGAGTGGAGTAGAGATAGGTATCGGGAGAGTCCATCTTTGTGGTGTTCCCTCAATGTAATATGGGGCCTTGGATTTTGCTGGGCTCCCAAAGGGCTCGTGAGCATCGGCACCATATAGCTCCCATAAGGAGGACTCTGAAAGCCATGGGCCAGCTTAAAAATCCACCATTTTTCCATCACCAAGTATCCATCTTACATTGCCTTGCAATCTACTCAAGCTCTTAAGTATACCCCTCCAGGCATGTGAGCAGCTCTTAGAGTATTCCAGACTGACGAGTGATGAAAGTACCTATGTTTGAAGAACAGGGAAAGGAGAGAGGAGGGATTGGAGATGATTCGCCAAGCTATCTTCATCATACTTGCCATAGTAAAGTCATGGAGTCTACGAATCCCAAGGCCCCCTTCATCTCTTTTCTGACATACAGTATCCCACTTCACAAAATGCAAACACCTATTCTCTGAAGTTCCTGCCCACAAAAAATTGTGTTGGATTCTTTTAATCATAGTGCGAGTGCGGCTGGGGACACATAAGGAGAGCAACCAGTAAATGGAAGAAGCATTGAGTACTGATCTTAAGAGTTGTAATCATCTTGCAAAGGACAAAGATAATGCTTGCCAAGAGCCAATCCGAGCAATCGTCTTCCTAATAAGATTATGGCAATATGGGTGCTTCAAGGGGCCATGAAAGAGGGGAAGTCCTAGATTTCTAGCAGGAAGGTCCCCCAAACCAAACTGAAGTTTTTGAAGCACTTGTATTGTCAGACCGCTACTAACCCCTACTAACCCCTAAAAACATGACTTTGCTCTTGTGGTGATTGAGTTTTTGACTTGTCACCCTACAAAAAACATCATAGATGTGCCTGATGATCCTTGCCGCTGAGGTCGAAGCCTCGTTGAAGATGAGGGCGTCACTTGCATAAAGGAAGTGAGTGACCCCATAGTTACACCTCGATGAGAAAGGAGGGGGGACTGATTTGTCGGCAGTAGTGGCATCAATCATTCTACTGAGATAGTCCATGACAAGGAGGAAGAGGTATGGGATAAATGGTCACCTTGTCTAAGACCCCTCTTACTCTTGAAATAGCCCACAGGGGATCCATTATGAAAGATAGACAAATATGGGGAAGTGATGCAATGCTGAACCCAGGTTGTAAAAATGTCTGGAAACCCCATCGCATGTAGTCTATTGAATATGAATCCCCATGAGACCCTGTCATAGGTGCTACTGAGGTCCAACTGAAGACACATCTTCGATATGGCTGAATTCTTGTGGCACAAGGAGATCAGGCCATTGGCCATGAGGACATTATCGGGGATTAGCCTCCCTTTGAGAAATACAGCTTGGCAAGGATGGATTTGTCCATCAAGTACTCTCATGAGCCGGTTTGCCACTATCTTATTAATGATTTTATACAAGATATTACAAAGGCCAATGGGTCTAAAATCCCCAATAGTAGTGGGGTATGAGACTTTGGGAATCATACATATGAAGGTAGAATTAACGACCTTGAGAAATTTTCCTTTACAAAAGAAATCCTTAAGAACACTTAAGAGATCACTCTTGATAACATCCCAACTGAACTTATAAAACTCCACCTTGAAGCCATCTGTTCTCGGTGCACTTTCTAATTTTATATCCCATATGCACTTTCGAAAATCCTCTAGGGAAATTTCATTTGTTAATGATTCACAATCTTCCTTTGTAAGGCACTGTCTGGAAGGAAGTCTGTAGCCATAGGACCCACTAGAGTGGCTTCTTGTGTCTCACTTGCTAAAAGCTCCTCAAAATATGAAATGATGTGGCTTTTAGTGGCTTTAGGGTTTGAAATTTGGTTGCTGGTGGAGTCTTTGAGGAAGAGGATTTTATCATGCCGCCTTCTGACTATGGTGGACATATGAAAAAGTTTGGTATTAGAATCCCCTTCTTTAAGCCAAATTTCTCTTAATTTCTGTCTCCACATACTCTCCTCATGGGCTAGATGTTGTTGCAATTGGGATGTAAGCTGAGCTTCTTCCATAGTAAGGAAAAGGTCGTCAGGATGTTCACTTAACATATCATGCAAGGTCGAGAGCCTATCTCTGGTCTCTCTTATCTTGGTGTCAACCAGTCCAAATGTCCTTTTGTTCCATCTACTTATATCCCCACACAGTCTTTTGAGTTTGGCTGCAAATCTGTACATAGGGGTGCCCCCAAGTTTAACCCGCTAAGATTGTTTAATGAGGTCCATAAAATCCGGGGTATTCTGCCACAAGGTGAAGTAACGGAAAGGTGTAGGGCCAGGTGATGGTGTGGGGACATGGGAGACAAGTAATGGGGAGTGGTCTGAGGTGCCTTTTGGTAAGAATTCAACCTTGACCTCTGGCATTGCCAACATCCATTCTGTATTAGCCAGAGCCTTGTCAAGTCACTCTCTAATGCACCGGGACCTTGAACTACTATTCGACCATGAGAACCATCCTCTCGAGGAACCCAAGTCAACAAGGGCACAATCCACTAACATTTTTGCAAAACTCTCAGAGTCTGGACTAATTGCATTTCGACCACCAAGCTCATTTAACCAGTCCAAAATAGCATTGAAATCTCCAAGCATGAGCCATGACCTAACGATACTGAGCTTGATGTTCTGTAGGTAGTCCCACAAAACCTCTCTCTCTGCCGTAGAATTTCTGCCATACACTCCTGTTATGATGAATGACACTCCAGTGCTAGGTCGAGACACCTCTGCAGTAATAGCTTGGTCATGGACATTAATAATATCAACAATACAGATATTCGGGTTCCATAAAAGCATAATATGTGATTTTCCATCTATCTCATTGATAACAAAGGAACTATAAAAACCAAGCCTCTTAGGCCATCTTCCTGCTAGTGAAACTAGCATTTTTGTTTCCAAAAGAAAACACATTCCAACATCATAGTTTTTTATAGGATTTCGAATATTTGATGTTCGACCAGCTTTATTGATTCCTCTAATATTCCATGACATTGTAAAAGGTAAAGAAATAATTAAGAGGAAGATGTCATACTTGGGGGGTGACCACCCCCTCCTGTTGCACAACAGTAGATTTTCGCTTTGAGGTTCTTTGTGGCTTCAATGTCTTCTGCTTCTGCTGGCCTATATTAGCTCTCGTCTTTGATGCGTTCTTAAGACAATAACTTGCACCTTCAACTCCTTGTCTAGCATGGGCATCCACAGGTGTACCAACAACATTTGGGTTAGGTTGCTCGACTTCGACTTCTAATATAGTAGCAAATCCTGTGAGTCACTCAAAATTTCATCAACTTGCAATTGTATACTATCATTTGCAAGTTTGAGAACCTCATCTTACCCTGACCACATTCTCCTATTTGTTTGCCCTCTACTAAGAACAAGCCGTTCGTCATCCTCACTTCATGCCTAGTTGACCCCTATGAGGTCATTTCCTCATCCTCTGCCAATGGAAGATCATTAGTCGGAATTTATTCTTCAACATTTCTTACCTTCGTTGATGGTTAGCCTCTATTATTATTGTGTGATTCTAATGATTGATCATCGGAGCTGTCCACACAACGTAACTGTGGTTGGGGTTGTACTTCATCGACATCCATATTGCATCCAACCCACACGGGGGACAATTGGATGTCACATCAGTTTGGCCTTGAGGGGGGTCACATTGGAATTTTTCATTCGTCTCCTTGTCTCCTTGTGATCATGCAAAAGATATGAATCATAGGCCATGGAAACTATGATCTCATTATTGTCCTGCATATTTAGAAGGGCCTCAAAGCGGCATCCATTTGCTGTAACTGGTCTTTTCCTCAAGGATATCTTCTTGCTGCCCTTCTTGACCCGCCAGATCTCCTCACTGCTAGAAGATGGTGGGTTTCTGTCCTTGGCTGTATTACTAGTTACAGTGGTATCGAAGATGGATCTTCTACAGAGCTCACTTTTATGCTCGATTGCTTTACATTTCGAGCACATAATAGGAATGAATTCATAGACCACATTTTTCCTTCTGATCCTTGCATTCAAATTGACGAGAATTTCATCTAAATACTCCATGTCGTGCTCCATAGCCAGACATACTCGGGCCTCAGGTCTTGACTTTAGATGAGTGGATTTATCCATAAAGATTGGTTTACCAACTAGGGAGGCAATCTTGAACAAGATTTCTAGTTCCCAATACAGAAGGGGAAGTTCTGGAAATTTAACCCACAAGGGCACTTTACATAAGTATTTCTTAGATGGAAGCTCATTTGGAATCCATTTCTGTAACACCAAACATTTCTTGTTGATGAACCATGCCCTCAGTCATCGCAATCTCCGTCTCCTTAGCCGATTGAAATCTGAACAGTGGAAGCCATCACTTAACGAGACGATCTCAGGCTCCGATTGGGTTTTCCAAATTTTCGTGAGCATGGATTTCATGTACACCCATTCAGGTCTTCTCCCAAGGAAGTATCTAAGTAAATAGTAATCCCACTGTGAGGCACAAGAACTGTAGAGATCTGAATCCACCATAACGCACCTTTTGCCATCAACCATTGTTGCTGGTTCACTGGTCATGTCTTTGAAGTAGATAACCCCACTTTGGACACCAAGGTTGCCAAACAGGAAGAGGGATGAAGAGGTGCCCTGTGACCACACATTGCTGGTGCTAGTTTTGTTCGGTACTGAAGATGGGTCTTCCGAACCCTTAAAGGCACTTGAGCCAGTGGCAACACACAAGGAAGGGAACTCGAAAGGGTTGAGATTCATACTAGGGACATACTCATCCCCCATAGGTGAGGAAGGGCAAACCCCTTGTTTTGTTGCAAGCACGTCAGTCCCATCTTTGGGGTAAGAGGGGGCCTGTTGTTGCAACAGGAGCATAAAGGATGACAAAGCCTCAGGCATTGCCGAAGAAGAAGGCAGTAAGGACGAAGAAGGGTCTGGAGGTTTGGGCTCCATAGGTATCTCCCATGCCAAACCTCCATCAAAAGTGGAAACTTGAGAGAAACCAAACCTTCTTCCCTGGAGCAGATGAGGGTTTTTCGGAGATAGAAAGAAAGATGATAGAGACGGAGAGAATACATGTGAGGGGAGAGAGAGGAGAGAAAACGTGTGTGAGTGAGAATGAGAAGATTTAGGGGAGAGAGGGAATCGTGAGATAGAGAGAGTGAGGGGGAGAGAGAGTTGTGTGAGAGAGAGAGGGACAGAGGGCAGCAGCCTTGCTGCCCGTGACAGCGAAGAGGGGGAGAGAGGATAGATTAGGAGATGAGAGAGATAAAACTAAGAAGATAGAGCGAGATTTTGGAGGTTTGAGGGGAGAGAGAGAGCGTAGATGAGAGAAGGATGGAAATAGAGCTTAGAGTGAGCGAGAAATGGAGAGAGAGATTTTGGGATCAGCAGCTCTGTTGCTTCCCACGACTGTTAGGGAAGAGAGAGAGAGAAGCCTTAGCTTTGCTCTAAAGCAGCTGAGAGAGAAGCCTTAGCTTTGCTCTAAAGCAGCTGCTCGCCACACGTCCAGCCTTCGGATATTAGGAGGCCACTCGAAGCCCCTGTGTGCTCATCGCTGACTGTGCTCGAAGCCCCCGCAAGATGTTGCCAATGTTTCAAACTTCATAGAACAAGAAGTTTGCTGTTGATAGTCTGGTTGACTGGTTTGCCCCAAACATCGAGCTTGGGGATCCGATTAGAATGGAAGGATTGGTTGTTGGCTCCCCCCCCACCAATGACTACTATGCTAATTGGGGGTTCTATCTGAGGGCATAGAAATTTTTGGTAGATCCTGGTCTAGTGGGTCTAGGTATCCTTAGCATGAAGGCCAATGGCTAGAGCCTGACCATTGACCAAATGCTCTGCTCCTAATGAGAGATCTCATGTTCAAGTGATTAGATACGATCTCTCGGTTCAAGTGATTAACAGTATTTGACCATCAGGGTTAACTTGATTTGGGTTGACTGGCATGAAGTTGTCTAAGGCTTGTGCCTCAACTCAACCGTGTTGGTTGGACTGATGGTTCTTCCCTGACTCTTACAAGATTGCTCCTGGTCTCATTCTTTGATAGTTCAAAGTGTTTCATAACATGTTAATTTGGTGATTTGCAATTGCTAAATTGTACTCATGGGTGGCAACTGTAATTTGGAGACTACGATGTCTAGCTATGCTCCCATGTGGGTAGAGGTTAGACATACCCACTAAAACATTATAGGTCCGAGGGGCATGGTGCCTCCCCACTTATAACTAGATGCCTTAGACCAAGATGGGGATGGGCCCACAGACTTGGTGTACGAGCATGTCGTACACATAAAGATTTGAAAAACTTTTACATTAATTTCTATATGTAAATATTAAAGGCATGTAGTTTGGTCTCGTTTGCCCATGTAGGTCCCAAGCCAACCCTTATGGGCCGCACTATAGGATCTTATGTGTGGGGTACTCTTAGTGGTAGGAATAGCGGAGGGGTGCTCACATTAAAGTTGTACAATTCCTAACTATTCCGACTATAGGTGCTAGTTGGCTCTCACGACTTTAACAATGATTTTGAGGGCTTTTGGAAAAAATGAAATGGTTTTTGGTGTTGTATGCAAGAAGTGTGTAAAATAACACTCCATGAATGTGGTGCAAATTTGTGACAGGCACACAACAGTAATAAGCAAGCAAATATTCTTAGCAACTAAAATATAGCAAGTAAATCACAAAAATAACAACTTTGACAGGCAAATAATATACATAGTTACTTTATATATATTTTACTTTCTTTCCTTCCTCTTTCTTTTTTTTTTTTGTAATTTTTTTATTCATCTTTTTGGAATTGAAAAAAAAAAAAAAAACATCAAAAAGAGGAATTTGAGCCATTCCCCCCCCCCCCCCCCCCCCCGGAAAAAAACAAAACAAGGTTTCCAGGGGGTATCAAGTTCCAGTGACATACCGTGTGTAACTCAAATTGTTCAGCTATCCAAGATCTTTGCTTCCATAGACACACAATGCATTGCTGAGGCCTTCAGGCCCCTCCGTGCTTCCAGATACTTATGTATGATATTTTATAGTCCTCATCATTCATGTCAAAACTTAATTATTAGAAGTCAATAGAGACTGGTTTGTCGAGTTTTAGGTCCAACCGACCTTTTTTGACAGCCCATTGGCTGAGCCAGCTTATATCCATGTAAAAAATAAAAGATACCTTAGAAAATAAAGGAAAGCAAAGATTATAGTTTTGAATGATCTTTTAGAAAAGAAGGAGAAAATAGCAAGGGAAAACAAAAGAAAAATAACATAAAGCAAAAAGAATACTTGCAAGGCCCGGTCCACACAAAGAATTGGGACCTGGATTACACAACGATTTGAGGATCTTCTTCGTCGATCTTCAAGTTTTTCCTAAACAAGAAATTGTCTCGAATTGAAAAGGTATTTCTACCTAGGATTCTGCCTAGGGTTTGTTTGTATGTTTTTTTTTTTTTTGAGTTAGGAGGGATTTCTTCTCTTAAGATTGCTGGAATTTTTAGATGTTAGGATTTTGATCTCCTAGTGTTTCTAGGGTTTAGATGCCGTAGGGATGAGGGCATCAGGATTAGGGTTTTGATATGAAAAGATCTGTTGAGGCGATACAAAATAATCGATTTGTAGAGAATAATATCTGAGATTGCATAACTGATATCTTGATTTAAATCTGGAACAATAGAGAGATAAAAAATTCTTTTTATACGTCCTTTTCCAGCCCAACTTGTATGAAAATATCTCAAGATATTGCAAAATTTCCTCTTAGATAATGCCCATTTAGACTTTAGTTCAATAATTTGAAATATTCTCTTTCTTTTCTCTTGAGACCTACCTATTTTAGGTGCCACTCTCCTAAAATGGGATGTTTAGTTAATATTCTATGATTGGACTATAGCTCAAGCAAGGACTATGGCTCAATGTGCCATGCAGATCACTGGGATTGTGTGGTTCAGGGTTTAAGGACAGAGAAATAAAACCAAATTTAGAGTGCTTGTCTACACCTCTCAAGCCCTCTAGACCCCATGGGCCTAATATCATTAGAAGACCTTGTGATCCCGATGGGCAGGACATGGTGAAGAGGGTAGTTGTAAGATGATTTATGACGCTACCACTCTATTTCATTTAACACAGAGTGAATATTATCAAGGAATAACATCCACTATACCAGAAGCATGGCTAAGATTCAAGGTCCCAACTACAGGTAAGTTTGCATGTTACTATTTAGATGGTGAAGTTCTGAAGTCAACCTATTAGTTGAAAATTTTGAGCAGTTATGTGCTAAGACTAGGGTCATAATAATTAATATCTTGTGATTGAAAGGATGGGAAAGGGAGTCACATAGTTAACTACTTGATCTATCGCCCAAAATAAAAAATTTCCATTCCAACACATATCTGTCCCATAAATGAGGAGTGGAGAACTCCTATTCAAATGACACGATAGAGTAGTACAGGTCACTGAGGATGGAAATGTAGTGCAACTGATCATAGTTAGCAAGTTGGAATAATAATACATAGACAAACCAAAATATCGGTAAGAAATCAAATTTATTTAAAAACTCAGAGGAAAAATTTGGGTAAAAATATAGATCGCCAAAAAATAAGGTAAGTTATAGAATCGTGAATATTTCAGATTTGGCTAAAAAACGAAATGAAAAAAATTGGATATGTAAAGATGACACAATATAGGATTATGATTTCCAATTATTATATAGATATATTTAGGCTATTGAACGATAATTTTATAGACTTACCCAGTATTTAGAGTAATACTTGACAATTTTTTATCTAAACTTTCAATAAATCGCACATCAATGCTTTCTCTGTTGTCACAACACAAAATATATTATACATTTATTAGGTGCGTAAAATGGAAAAGCAACAATATTAATCACAAGAACTACATTTCTAAATAACAAGAGTAGTAAACCAAGGTATAAAATTATTGTTCAAAGGGAAAAAAAAAAAAGTCCATCAATTTAAGATTACAATTAACTAAAAATAAAATACAAAGACCCAAATATGTAAAATTGTGGTCCATCCAAAATGCTATGTTGTATGTTCTAAAAAATAAAAAATAAAAATAATCAAACTCATCTATGCATAAAGAAAGCGACAAAATGCTTAAGCAAATTCGAATCTCACATTAAATTCCTAGTTGCTTAAATCTTTACTGTACATTGGATATCTCTCTTGCTCTTTATAAGGGCACTCTAGGTTTAAAAAAACAAAGTTTTTTCATTGGGTTACTCTTCTTTTAAGTTTACCTATTATTTTAAGATATATGATTGTTTTGATATCTTATTTTTTCAGGACTATATTACTTGTATTTATCTATGCACTTTTTAAGGGAACTTTTGGTGAAATTTTTAATGGGATTTTTTGTTAAATCCAGAATCTCAATTTAATCCCACTTTTAATGTGCTTATCTTTAATCCAAAATTCAATAATATTAAGTTAATGAAGAAATAAAGTTACAAGGAGTTTTTTTTGAAAACAGATAGAATATAAATTTATATCGATTCTATTAAAAAAATGTGATTTTTTTAAGATGTTTTGAAAAACATGGAGTTCTTAATGGATATCAACAAATCAAAGATTTTTTGAAAAAATAGTGTTTTAAATTGAGACATGCTAACTATGCAACTGATTACTAATATTGGAAAAGGCTATGTGAAAGCAAGGAGGTTGCTTGTGAGAAAGATCTGCAAACCCATTGTATTGATCTTAATATGGAAGCTATATGTGAATTGAGGGAGGAAGCGGTTGTGTTAAAAAAGGGAAAGAGATCACACAATTGATTGACAACCACTCCATCTTGAGCCTAATGAGATTAGAGTTTATCCTGAGGCAACAATTAGGATTGAAGCAAATAGTGGCTTTAGAGGGATGGGATTCTTCATCTCTTACAAGAAGTCTGGCTAGAAGGGGCAATCAAGATATTATTAACAAATGAAGATTTTGGAAAATATTTAGGACAATTAAAAATTCTATGAAAAATTCTGGGAGCTTATCGATAATGAGTGGGCTAACCAACTGTACCACCATATCCAGCAACTAGTAACGAAAAAATCAAACTTTCGTTTTTATGCTACAATGCTAATTTGTGATTTGTAATGGCATATTTCGCCTATATGTTAATATTAACACTGTAGTTAAGCTTCTTTAATGCAACTTATCACTATCAATAGGGTTAAAACCAACATCTTGAGATCCAAATCCTAGCCGCGGTAGATATAGGTTTTGTTAAAAATTTTAAGTTGCAAAACGATATAGTTGTTTAGTTTGCTATATTTTGCAACTCGAAACATGAGAACTTGCATTTTTTGATTTCTTTTTTGTGTCCCCTTTTATGTGTGTGTTGATATACATGTGACCCCAAAACTAATGAAAGGAAAAATACATAACAAAAGGAACAACAAATTTTCATTATATATTTTGTTCATACTATTTCGGATTTCGTTTGGTGAATCCTCTTAGACCCTTGATTTATATCAAATCGATGCGATGTGTTGACTTGTTCCTAGTGAAAAATTGGGGTAAGGAGGAGGGACATAGCAGATCTCCTAGAGAGAGGATAGGAGCCTCATCTTTAAATCTCCCACATATACAAGTCTTATGAGGGAGTGTGACCTTACTTTCTCACTGGCCAATGGCCTTGGGAATGGGGTTTGGCTCTGTTTTTGCAAGGATTTGGGATTAAGTGATGTATTACTAGCTAACATAGGGTTTGGATACTTTGGATGGAGAAAACTTGGAGGCCACATTAGATGGCTCTTTCTCTTTCTAACTTATGGTTTTGATTCTAAACCCTCCAACCTCTATGACTTTTGAGCCTTGGGCTTTATGTAGAAGGAAAACAACAGAAGGGCGGGAAGCTAAAAAGTAAAATAATCCATAGATGGAAAACTAACTTTTTATCTCATCATTGCTCAAGGGGTAGTTTTGTTATGGTTTTTAAAGGAAATTTCCATGTGTTACCCTTGGAAAATTTGGGGGTTCACATATACTTCCATTCCCCTATTATTTTCACCAACTCATGGCTACTTTAGCTTCACAAACTTGTGAAGGATTGATCTAGGATTATTTTGCCTCAAGTTTCACTCAAAATCTCCAAGTATTAAGGGAGTTAATGAGTGTATTTGTGGGTGTAAGTCACAATGTCTACAACATCAAAAGTGAGTTATCAGTGTTTTTGTGGGTGCAAGTCACATTTTCCATGATATCAGAAGTGTAACAATGTTTGGGCTTTAAAATCAGCTTCAATCATCATAAGGACCATGGAATATAACACATACAGATGGATAGGGGGCTGAGTGAAAATCTTGCTTGCAAAATTATCAGCTCTAAGATACCTGTTGGATTGAGTGAAATCATCCGTGGGGTGGCTTGAGGTCACCCAGACTGCAGCACATGCAACTTTCTTCAAACCTGAATTTCCGCTTCATTCTGATCAAAGCAAACAATGCCCATGATATGCATATGTACCAAAATAGCATTGAACAAGTAAAAACCTGTCAAATTTTCACCATGGGATTCGGGAAACATCACCAAAAGAAAACAGGTTACCAATCTGTCTTTTTGTTGTCTTTTGACCATGGTGAATACTACCCTAGGTAGCACGTGAATAATGTGCTACAATAAAGATCCATTAAAAAATGGTTCCCAATGGTGTGGGAATGATTTGAAACTTGAAATTTGAGTTGTAGAATCCTATTAACCCCAATAAGTTTCATTTATGTTGGGTACTATTTTCCAGGGGTCCCTTTGCAAATTGACCCAAATTTCCATGCTACAATGTCACTATCCGTGATACCGAAACTAGCACTTGCATATCTCAGTCTCTCATTATTGAATTGCCTGATTTTTGGAGGGTATCTTGAGGGTTTGTTTGATTAAACTTCATCTATTTTGATGCCCATCTCCATCCATTTTGGTAGGCTTGGACCCACTACCCTTGTTAGCTATCCCAATGGGTGTTTTGGTTGGCAATTGAGACCAAATCCCACAAGTTTTGTGCATGATGTCTTCTAACACCAATTATGGGGATCCTTTAAAATTCATTAACTGCTTATGGGCCTTCCTAAAACTGTTACCATTTTTTATAGTGCCGGTGTTTATGTTGATATAATAATTTGATCGGAAAGTAGCAAAGAAAGATAATAAGGTGAAGAGGAAGCAATATTCACGCACAAAAAAGTTTCACTATTATATTTGAAGTAAAAGATACAACAGGTTACAGTGATATAGTATGATCTAGAAGACCACACAAACATTTGACAATTTTTTTTGGCTCTCTTTTTTTCTTGATACGCCCTTCAATTGATATGCATGAGCTCTTTTTTTATAAAAGGCATTTGATGGACGGCCTTTTAATTCGGTTTTACCACCGGCTTTCTTTCTTTTTTTAATTCACCACATTTTTTAACATTGAAGGGAAGATTCTAAAGAGAGAAGAGAGGTGGTGATGGGTTGTAAAGTGAGAGAGACAAATTATTTTTTTAACATCACCCCTTAATTTGTCATTTTCATTATATCTTTGAACTGGATAAATTTATCTGTTGTAATTGTTTTCATAAAGATGTCTGCAAGATGGTCATTTGTATTGATGAATTTTGGCTTGATTTCTCCTTTTTCAGTTAGCTCCCTAGTGAAATGATGTCGTATTTCTATATGCTTCGATCGGCTGTGAAATACTGGATTTTTTGTCATTGCAATGACTGACATGTTGTTGCAGAAAATTGTTGTGAGAGTATTTTGCTTTTGATGGAAGTCTGATAAAATTTTTGAGCGAAACAACTTCACATGTGGCACTTGTTGCTGAGATGTATTCGACTTCTGTTGACGATAGAGCCACAATATTTTGATTTCTTGATGACCACAATATCACTTTTGTACCTACGCAGAATATATAGCTGGAAGTGTTTATTTGATCATCAATAGAACTTGTCCAATCACTATCAGAAAATCCAACAAGATTAATATTATTTTCATATATATATTTGATACTGTGTTTTTTTATTCCCTGGATATGTCTTAAATTCCTTTTTATTGCTACAAAATGCAATTTGCTTGGTTCATTCATGAACCTGGAACTAATACTGGCTGCATGAATAATATCTGGCCTTGTATTAGTCAGATAAATTAAAGATCCAACCAAGCTTTGATAAATCGATGCATCAACTTTTTCTGCACCATCATATTTTGACAATTTTTCATTCACTGCCACTGGAGTACGCATTGGCTTGCAATTTGACATTCTGAACTTCTTCAAGAGATCTTCAATATTTTTTTTTTGAGATATAAAAAGTTCACCATTTGACTGTTTTACTTGGATTCCAAGAAAATATTTCATAATTCCCAAATTAGTCATTCCATATTTTTTCATAATGTTTTTTTCAAATTCTTCCATCATTTTATGTGTGTACTAGTATAAATCAAATCATCCACATAAAGACATACAATGAAGAAGGACTTTCCACTTTCCTTTTTCACATAAAGTGAAGGTTCACTTGGACTCCTTTCAAATCTATTTTTCCAAAAATATTTATCAATTTTTCTATTCCAGGATCTTGGAACTTGTTTTAATCCATATAATGCCTTTTTCAGTTTTTAAACTTTTTCTTCATTTCCTTTGTCAATAAAACCTAATGGTTGTTCAACATAAACTTCTTCTTCAAGTTCCTTATTCAAAAAAGCAGATTTTACACCGAACTGAAAGACATAAAATTTTAATTGGACAGCTATGACCAAAACAATTCGAATGGTTACCATTGTGGCAACATGGGCAAAAGTTTCATTAAAATCTATTCTAAGTTGCTGTGAATAGCCTTTTGCCACCAGTCGAGTTTTGTCCTTTTGAATGGACCCATCTTTATCATTTTTGGTTTTGTAAATTCATTTCAAACCAATTATTTCTTTCCCTTTTGGGTGATCTACTGATGCAGCCATGCCCCTTCGTGACTGGGCTAAAGAAGGGTCACAGAACCCAAGAAGGAAAGAAAGGGCAATGACATAATAAAGAGAAATTATTAGGGTTATTTATTAGGATTATTTTAATTATTCTTTTGTTTAGGGAGTGCGCAGGGATAATTACCAGGGTGACTTTAGAGTTTATATTATCTTTATCTTGTATCGATTGGGTTAGTTTGAGGGATATAATTAGGACAAGGGTAAATTTAGAAGAGAATTTATCTTTATCAACAATAATCAACTTGGGAGGTTTTTTTTGGGTAAAACATGAGAGGGACAACGTGGCTATCTAGAAGCCCATGAATATGAGAGAGAGAAAATAGGGATAGGTGTCGAGAGAAGCTTTTTATTAGTTATCTTATTTTAGTCTATTTAAAGGGACATCTCATTTCATTGTAAATCAGTCTATGAATTGAATAAAAATTGGTCTCTTGAAAGAGATTATTTTGAGGGTAGATTCCTTGCAAACCTCTGAGAGAGGGTATTTTTCTCTCAACCGTCCTTCTTTTTATTGTCAATTTTCTGGTTTTATTCTCTCTTTGCAACAATTGGTATTAGAGCGGGTTCCGATGGCTTCACAAGAGACACCCCTCGATGGATTAAAGGTATTGACTGGATTAGTTCAAGCCGTAGCAGAGAGAGTAGACCACCAATTCATGCCTGTAGCTGCGAAAGTCAATGAGCTTGCGCAAAAGTTCGCTCAGCTTCAGGATAGAAGGAATCTAGAGACCGACGTTGGAACTCAAGGCAATAGAGATGAAAGATATATGCATCTTGTTCCTAACCAACCTCGGGTGGCCTCGGCTAATAACGAATTCATTGAATGAATTCTTCGGTTGTTGAAAAGAGAAAGAGAACTTGGAATAAAAATTGATATCTCAGAGTTCCATGTTGATTGCATGTAGGTGATTTTCTTGATTGGCTAAGTAAAGTAGAGAAAATGTTTGAGTACAAAGATATTGCAGATCACAAAAAAGTAAAATTAGTTGCCACAAAATTTTCTGGCCATGCATTGGTTTGGTGGGATGATTTGTAGTAGGATCGTCTTCGACAAGGCAAGGAGAAGATTAATTCATGGGAAAAGATGAAGATGAAGATGGGCAGAAATTTTTTACTAGCAAATTATGCTCGAACTTTGTACCAAAGGTGTCAAAACCTCAAGCAAGGTGAAAAGTCAGTAAGTGACTATATTGAAGAGTTCTATATTTTGACATCTAGGGCAAAATTATGAAGTTCAAAAAATAAGTCGTTACTTGAATAGGCTAAATCAAGGCATTTAGAATGATTTGGCCTTCAAAGATATTTATAAGATGTCTGATGCCTATACTTTGGCCCTCAAAGCTGAGGAAATAGTCAATCTGGGCCATGGGAGAAATAACTCAGTGACAAGAGGCTCTACTTCAAGATAGGGTTAGCAAGGTTTAACCTTTAAAAGACAACCTATAGGGCGTAGAAACCAAATCTCTAATAATTTCTCAACTAGGCCAAACCGTAATATGGGGAGAGGTGGTATTAGGAGAGGGATCACCTAAAACACTTCGTGATAATACACAAATAGTGTGTTTCAAGTGCCAACAGCTTGGACATATGATATTCAATTGCCCCTCACGTCAACCCCTTGTCAAAGTTACTTTAACTGAAGAAAATTATGAAGAAGAAGAAGTTGATGAAGGATAGACTTATGAAGGCCAAGGTGATATTGGGACGAGCGAGTCTTATGAAAGGACTGGGCCTTTCAAAGGTGAAGTTGATGATTTGTATGGAAATGAAGAGGGTGAGGTCTTAGTTATCCGGCGAACTATGTTATCAACCCCAATACCTAACGAGGATGAGAAATGGCTGCGACATAATATTTTTTGAACAATTTGTACATCAGGAGGCAAGTTATTCATTGTGCTAATTGATGGTGGGAGTAGTGAAAATATTGTGTCTAAAGAAATAGTGGCTAAACTTTAATTGAAGGACCATAAGCACCCACGCCCATATCACATCCAGTAGTTCAAGAAAGGAGGTGAGGTACTAGTTCTTACTCATTGTTTAATCTCTTTTTCCATTAGTGCTAATTATAAAGATAAAGTGTGGTGTGATGTAGCACCTATGGGTGTATGCCACATATTACTTGGTAGACCATGGCTTTATGATCATGATATGGTGCATAAAACTAGGCCAAACACTTATTCTTTTGTTAATGATGGTATTAATATAATACTCCACCCTATGAGGCAACTTCTTACACCCAAATCCACTAAAGAGGAGGGTTCAAAGTTGCTTATTGTTCAAAAATTAAAAGGAGACAACAAGGATATGGATATGATTTATGTTTTGGTTACAAAAGAAAATTCTGCACCGACTGCAATTCTTAGGTCTCTTGAACTTCTACTTGATAAGTATAAAGATTTGATGCTTGAAGAATTACCTGATGGTCTTCCTCAAATGTGAAATATTCAGCATCACATTGACTTGGTGCCCGGATCTAGCCTACCAAATTTGACCTATTATCGAATGAGCCCCATGGAACATGAGGAGTTGCACAGACAAGTTGTTACATTGCTTAAGAAGGGATTACTTCGAGAAACCATGTCACTATGTGCCGTCCCTGCATTACTGCCTCCAAAAAAAGATGGGTCATGGAGGATGTGTGTGGACAGTCGGACAATCAGCAAAATCACAATCAAGTACCGATTTCCCATACTTAGGCTCGATGATATGTTAGATATACTGAATGAAGCCAAGGTTTTCTCAAAGATTGATTTAAGGAGTGGGTACCATCAAATTTGGATTCGTCTTGGAGATGAATGAAAACCCGCATTCAAAACTTGAGATGGACTATATGAGTGGCCTATGATGCCATTCGGCCTTTCTAATGCACCAAGTACATTCATGTGCCTAATGACTGAGGTACTTCATTCTTTTATTGGCAAATTTGTTGTGGTATATTTTTATGATATCTTGGTTTTTAGCGCTAACTCATATGATCATCTTAACTACTTGGAACAAGTTTTTGATGTGCTAAGGAAGGAATCATTTATTGTGAATTTGAAAAAATGCTCATTTAAGACAAACAATATCTTTTTTTTGGGGTATGTCGTTTCATTTGAGGGAATTAAGGTAGATTAAGAAAAAGTGAAAGCCATAGCTAAGTGGCCGGTGCCAAAGTCACTCACTGAGGTGCGTTATTTTCATGGCTTAGCGACCTTTTATCGTTGATTTATCAAAAATTTCAACTCTCTAATAGCACTAGTGACTGATTATATGAGGGCTGGAAAGTTTTCATGAAGTCCCGCAGCTGAAAAGAGCTTCACTCTAATTAGACAAAAGCTGATACAAGCACCATTACTTGCCTTTTCAGATTTTTCTAAGGTGTTTGAGATTGAAACTGATGCATCGAATGTTGGCATAGGGGTAGTTCTAAGTCAAGAGGGATGACCATTGGCATTCTTTAGTGAGAAATTGAATGATGCACGTAAGAAGTATTCGGTTTATGACCTCGAGTTTTATGGAGTGGTGCAAGCCTTATACTACTGGAGGCACTACCTAAGAGAGTTTGTTCTATACTCAGACCATGAAGCACTCTGGTATTTGAGTTCCTAGAAAAAGTTGAATGCGCGATATGCTAAGTGGATGGCCTTCCTTCAAGAATATGCCTTCTTATTAAAGCACAAGGCTGAAACCCAAAATAAAACATCGCTAAGTGGATGGCCTTCGTTGAAGAATACACCTTCCTATTAAAGCACAAGGCTGGAACCCAAAATAAGGCAGCTGACGCTTTAAGCAGAAGGGTAGTGTTGCTTAGAACTTTGTCTATGGAAGTGTTGAGGTTTGAAGTGATAAAAGATCAATATAAAGTTGATCCAATTTTCAACAAAGTCCTTGAAAGGTGTGTTGATGGGCGAGACCCTATGGGTGAGTATCTCTTGCATGATGGTTGTTTATTTAAAGGTGTGCGGTTATGTATACTTGATTACTCCCCAAGGGAGAAGATAATCATGGAGCTTCATGGTAGGGGCTTGGGTGGACACTTTGGGAATGACAAAACTATTGCTATGGTTGGAGAAAAATATTTTTGGCCATGTATGCGACAGCATGTTGATCGATTTGTCACTCGATGTCAAACTTACCAAGTATCTAAAGGTCACACACAAAATACAGGTCTTTATACTTCTCCTCCTGTTCCAGATGCCCCATGGGTTGATATTTCTACGGACTTTGTACTTGGACTTTCACGTACCACACGAACTATGGACTCTATTTTCGTTGTTGTTGATCAATTTTCTAAAATAGCACATTTAATTCATTGTAGAAGAACTATGGATGCTACACATATCGTGAATCTCTTTTTCAAAGATATTGTAAGCCTACATGATGTTCCTAAGTCTATTACATCTGATCGGGATACAAAATTTTTAAGTTATTTTTAGCGCACTTTATGGAAGTGCATAGGACCGAAACTTCAATTTTCTAATGCCTATCTTCTTCAAACAAATGGGCAGACCGAAGTAGTGAATAGGAGCTTTGGTAACCTCTTGAGGAGTATTGTTAGTGATAACATATCTCAATGGGACCTCGCGTTGCCTCAGGCTGAGCTTGCTTACAATAGTTCAATAAATCGATCTACAGGAAAATCACCATTTGAGATTATTAATGGGCAGATGCCTAATCATGTGTTGGACCTAGTGCCATTACCCATGCCAGGCAAGATAAGTGATGATGCCAATGCTTTTGCTAAGCATATTCGAGATTTGTAAGCCCAAATTAAGAAGAAAATTGATGAGAGAAATGCAAAGTATCAAAAAGCCTCAAATGAGCATATAAGAGAGAAGATTTTCAAGGAGGGTGATTTAGTAATGGTGTATTTGAGAAAGGAAAGGTTTTCGTTGGGAACCTATAATAAACTCAAGTCCAAAAAAGTGGGTCCTTGCCACATCTTGAAGTAATATGGGAACAATGCATATAAGGTAGAATTACCAAAGGCATTGGATATCTCCCCAATATTTAATGTTGCTGATTTATTTGAGTTTCATGGAGACCCTCTAGAAGTCACAGAAGATGTGGTTGAATGATGAAGAAATTACCAAGGAAGAAAGACGATGAAATTGAGCAAGTTTTGAAGACTGAAAGCTTTCAAACCTGAAAGGGTTCCTATCGCCAATTTCTAGTCAAATGAAAGGGCAGGCCACACTCTGATAGCACATGGATTTCTGAGGCAGAGTTGAAAAGAGTGGATATAGACTTATATCGCATGTATATATTGAAGCCAATTCGTTGGAGTCGAGTTCCTTTCAACTGGGGGGAGAGATGATGCAGCCATGCCCCTTCGTGACTAGGCCGAAAAAGGGTCGCAGAACCCAAGAGGGGAAGAAGGGCAATGACGTAATAAGGATAAATTATTAGGGTTATTTATTATGATTATTTTAATTATTCTTTTGTTTAGGAAGTGTGCAAGAATAATTAGCAGGGCGACTTTAGAGTTTATATTATCTTTATCTTCTATCAATTGGGTTAGTTTGAGGGATATAATTAGGATAAAGGTAAAGTTAGAAGATAGTTTATCTTCATAAACAGCAACCAACTTGGGAGGTTATTTTTGGGTAAAACATGAGAGGGAAAACATGGCTATCTAGAAGCCCATGAATATGAGAGAGAGAAAATAGGGATAGGTGTAGAGAGAAGCTTTTTTATTAATTATCTTATTTTAGTCTATTTAAAGGGACATCTCCTTTCATTGTAAATCAGTCTATGAATTGAATAAAAATTAGTCTATTGAAAGAGATTGTTTTGGGGGTGGATTCCCTTACAAACCTTTTAGAGAGGGTATTTTTTTCTGAACTGTCCTTTTTATTGTCAATTTTCTGGTTTTAATCTCTCCCTGCATCATCTACTAATTCCCATGTATTATTATTTTTTTATAACATAAATTTCTTCATTCATGGCATTTAACCAAATGTGTTATTTAGCTGCTTCTTCAAAATTTTGTAGTTCACTAGAAAAGAAAGCAACATCACATGATTCATAAATATCTGAAAGAGACCATAAATATCTGAAAGAGACCTTACTTTCTTGGGACGCATCTCTGAATCTGAAGAACTTGAACGTAGACTTCCTTGACTTCGACTTGAAGGGCTTGGATCTGGACTTTTATTTGAATAATCATTTTCTAAAATTCTTATTTCTTGGCCAGAGTTTTCATTCCAGTTCCATTAACTTTCATCAAAAATAACATCTTTGAAAATTACCAATTTGTTTTTGTTTGAATCGTAAAGACGATAAGCTTTTGAAATTTCACTATATCCAATAAAGATAGATTTTTTCACGTTTTTCATCAAATTTTTTTTTGTCTTGAGAGGTACTTTTCGCATAAACAATACATCCAAAAACTCTGATTACTTTTTGTTTTCTCTTTTACCATGTCTCAAAAGGTGTTTTATTTTGGAGAAATTTTGTAAGAGACCTATTCAAAATATAAACAACAGTATAAACCGCTTCAGCCCAAAATTTATTAGGGAAGATTCTCACCTTTCAACATACTTCAAGCCATTTCGACTATTGTTCTGTTTCTTCTCTCTACTAGTTTATTTTGTTGTGGAGTATAGGCTGTTGTCAACTCTCTTCTAATTCCATTCTTTTTGCAAAAAATCCAAAATTCTTTTGATATAAATTCTCCTCCTCGATATGTTCTCAAGGCTTTTAATGGAAAACCACTTTGCTTTTCTGCATCAACTTTAAACTAAGTAAAAACCGAAAATGCTTCTGATTTTTTAGCCATGAAATATGCCCACATCATTCTGTTGTAAGCATCTACAATTAAAAGAAAACGTCTTTTATTATTAAAACTTTATGCTTGGGTCGGTCCACATATATCTGCATGTCCTAGTTCTAATGGAGCTCTTGCTCTTCAAGATGACTCTAAAAATGACAATCTATGTAGTTTTCTATAGATACACCCTTCACATATTTTTCTTTCTTCATTTATTAGTGGTAGTCCAATTACCATACCTTTTGATTCATCAATTTCAAACCTTGAAAATTTAAATGTCCAAATCTTAAATGCCACAAGTAAGATTTATCAATATTTTCAGAACTCGATGTACAATTTTCACATGAAGGAATCACCATAAGAAAACCTTATTTGGGGTCATTTTCACCTTGGCTATAGTCTGTTTATTTTTCTTATAAAAAATCACATATTCATCTCTATTGAAATTGACTGAATATCCTTTGTTTTTATCAATTGACCAACACTTTAAAGATTTTGAGTCAAGCCAGAAACATAAAGTACATCAAAAATTAATTTAGGATTACCTCATTTTGGTTTTATTGCAATTACTTCTTTTCCTTCAACATTTTTCTTCCAAGACCTCTTTGATAATTTTGAAATGTTCTCCTTTCTTTATTTTCTTCAATATATTTATTGTCTGACATTGTTATTTTTTACTGAAAAGCTTGTTCTATATTCTGATTTGAAAATCTGTTCATTCTTTGCTCATGTGCTTCAAGAGACCCACTTAATTCTCGTAATGAAAATTTAGATAAATCTTTTGACTCTTCTATGACAACTACAACATGGTCAAACTTTTTAGGTAAGCTTTCAAAATTTTCTGAACAATTTTTTTATCAGGAATATCATCTCAATAACATCTAATCTGATTTATTATTCCAGCAACTCTAGTAAACAAAAGTTTTGAACACCTTCACTATCTTTCAGCATCAAATTATCAAATTCTCTCCATAAATTTTGTAGTTTGATAGAGATCACTTTTTTAGATATCTGAATTTCATTTGTCAAAATATCCCAAGCTTTTTTTTATTTTGAAGCAGTTTTTATTCTAAAAAAGATAGATTTACGTACAGCTTGCTGGATGAAGAGAAGGGCTTTTGCACCTCTCTTTTTATTTTTCTTGAATTTATTTTGCTTTGCCTGCGACCACGAATCAAATGCTGCTACATCTTCTGGTACTGCATAACCTTCTTCAACAATATCCCACAAATCTTATGAGATAAAGAGAGTCTTCATTTGGAGATTCTCCATCTAGGATGGTTATTAGATTCTGGGTATAATTCATACCCCAGGTTGATGCCATAGGTAAAAGGGCCTTGTAGGAAGCACAAATCTGGCCCTGATATCAAATATTGGAAATTTGCAGAAGCATTGATCGAATAATTTGATAGGAAAATAGCGAAGAAAGATAATAGGGTGAAGAGGAAGTAGTATTCACGCACAAAAAAATTTCACTAATGTACTTGAAGCAAAAGATATGACAGGTTACAGTGATATATTGTGATATGGACGATCGCACTCACATTTGACAATTGTTTTGGCTCTCTTTTTTTCTTCATACGCCCATCAATTGATATGCACGAGCTCCTTTTTTTATGGAGGGCATTTGATGGACCGCCTTTTAAGTCGGTTTTACCACCGCCTTTCTTGTTTTTTCTTAATGCACCGGTTTTTAATATTGAAGAGAAGATTCTAAAGAGAGAGAAGAGAGGTGGTGATGGGTTGTAAGGTGAGAAGGACAAATTATTATTTTTAATAGTTGCTAATTACATCTTGAAATGGACAATATTACATTTTCGTGGTTGGCAGGCTGCTCATGATTGAGAATCCTCAATTACCCTACCTTTTAAGGTTTTTTAGGGTAAAATGAGGTCTCCATGTCTGCTCCTAGGTGTTAAGTTTGTTTTCAGGAGAGAGTTCCCATATACAATTGGTGGGATGCTCTGATGTAGAAGTACACCCAATTATCTCTCTATGTCGATTCTCAAGGTATGAGTTTCTTTATATCTAGAAAAGTGACTCGCCTCATCCCATATTAACTTGAGATTGGTAGTTTGATATTGGTTGTGCTGTTGTAAATTCAAGAAGGTTTCGCCTTAGCTTCATATATAAGAAATTTTCTTTTTTCTTTTTTTTAATTATGCAAGTGAGGATCCTAATTGAATTAAGGTTTTTTTATTATTTTTTTAAATTTTTTTTAGTCTAGCAGGTACAAGTAAACTAAAGTGAGAAAAACTTTAACTATGTATACTTGGGTAGAACCGTATCTTTTATTGGTATCAGAGCAAAATCTTTAGTTCTTTTGCTCTTGGTGTCTTTATTGGTTTTGAATCAAAAACTTGCCGATGGTGTCATTTTCAAGCTATGCACATCTCGAAGGTTTATTAGCTTGATTTATACACCTTGAAACACTTTGCAGAGTGAGGATTTTCGTGCTATTGTGGTGCACTGGTATGTATCCATGGATTTGGTAATTTTCTCGTGTATCTTTTATGTGTACTGTAGATTTGAGAGGAGCATCACACTTCAAAGTTTCAGTGTGAGATCATGTAAGACTTGAAAGTTTTGGATTCATATTTGAGAGGTGCCAGTTCTGAACTAGCAGGAATAAGGAACTATGCACTATGCTCCGCGACATTCTTCCCTTATTAATTAGTATTATTTTTAAAGAAGAACTTACATCTATTTACTCATTTTGTGTCTAGTTTCAAAAAAAAGAAGAAGAAGGTGAGAGTGAAAATCCTTATAGTTTGGAAGAAATATTCTTATTATTAAAGGGTTCCCAAACATGTTTATTGTGACAAAATGATTTGAGATCCAAACCAATTTATTCTTGTGCCTTTTTTATTCTAGTTTTAAACAAAAAAATGGAGGGAGAAACTCCTTTTGGATTAAGAAAATGATATTTTATCGAGGGGTGCTCATTCTATTTGTTTATAGTGTGGCCTAAATTGGGACATGCATGTCATTGCTTTATACAATAATTAAATAGTATGAACTGGGGCTTACACTTCGTATTTTTTTTTTGTTTTTCTTAGACCCAAAAAGTTGGATAGAAAAATTCTTGTGAATAGATAGAAAATGAGATTTTATCAAAGGATGTTCTTTTTCTTTTTCTACAGAAAATCTAAAAGTGTGACATATTAAGTCACTTATTCGTTTTCCCCTTTGAATGGAAGGTTTTTGAGGTTTACTGTTTTATTATGATAAAAATTTAGAGAGCGACCATGCAAGATTGGGGAGATATGATACCCTCTGTGAAGGATGCTTAGTCCGAAAATAAAAAAAGTCCAAGGCTTCAATTGCTGATCTTGTAAAGGTCATCTTTCATCCTCTTCATTTTGTACAATGAAGTGACTTGTAGGCAGCCTAAAATCCCCATGATCAGTGGTAAAGTTAGATGTGTTACCACTAGAGTCATAGCAGGAAAAGGGAAAACCCCCTTATTTGTGAAGTAGGAGAATTCGAAGCTAGACAATTTGAAGGTTTTCATTTGAGCATGTATGAAAGATGATCAAGTGATCCTGTGATATTTTCTTAAGACCAAAAAGTATATAAACATAAAAACAAAGGATCAAGGGAGGCCTGGTAACACACTGTATGGATAAAAGATGTAAGATCTATCCCACTTTACATTGTTCCATCATACAGAGAAAAAGGTTTCAATAACTAAACCATATAAGTATAACCTAACTTTTAATCCTTCTTTTATACTTTTGGAGGAATATCTTGGCTGATATTAGAGTATGTTCATATAGAGAGTGAGGACATTAGTTGATAGGTCATACAAGCTTGAAGGAGCTAGTGTTTGCTTATCCTAAATTAAACATTTGTGTTAGCTTGTGTGAGCTACTTAAGGTAGTAGGCACAAGAGATGTGAGCTTGTGTGAGCTGCTTAAATCAAACCGGAACGGTTGACCGGATATGGGCCTGGGAGCGGTTCGAATCAGAACTGGACTAACAGGGGTGGTTAACTGGACTAACCGGTCAAGTAGATTTTTTTCTTTAAAAAAAGGGGTAAAAAACCCCTCAAAAAAATTAATTAATTTTTTTAAAATAGGAAACATAGATTAAGTGTATACTAACATATTACATAAATCTCTCTTACAAAAAAAAATTGAAACAACTTTTTATATAAATTAATATTTGAATACTATAAAGATATGCAAGAAAATTTATAATTTGACATAAATTTAATTAATGAAGTTGCAAAGTCCAACTAACAATGACTAGTAGTAATGAGAATGTTAATTAGTATGTGATTATAAATCTACTTGATTTGAACCATTTTTGAAGCCTAAAATTTTATAAGTAGACATGAAAATAGATTTTAAGCTTATTATAAAATTTGGTGGTGCACCTTATTTTGATGTTTTAAGGTACATAATTGAGAGCTTAAACAATCAAAGTAAAATGCACCTTCAAATAGTATCAAAATTCAAATGCTGTGTTTTGGTACTTAAAGTCTTGATGACATTCTCAAAATTCGTTTTTATCTCTAATTAAATAATTATAAAATTTAGAGCTTCAAAATTAGTATAGATCGGGTATATCTATAAACACTAAGAAGTCTTGAAAATTGACCATCTAGAAAATGCATTACAAAATGCACTATTTCTAAAATACATTACACTATGAACTATTTCTAAGACTGAAAACGTACTAATATAATATTAAAAATATCGAGCAAAAAAAAATCAAAGAAAAGGATCGAGTAACATTATCATGCACTTATTTATTTTTGTTAAAAAAATATAACATTAAAAATAGAAAAATCGGTTTTTTTTGTCATATTCATCAGATGTAATTTTATCAAAAAGCAGAATTTTATTAAGAAAAATAGAAAAAAATTTCACTTATTCATCATAAAACATAATTTTATTAAGAGAAATCATCATAAAACATAATTTTATTAAGCGAAATATTTTTTTTTGAAAAAATTGATATCCCAAAAGCCCTAAAATTGAGCTCCAAATGTCTGTTTTTGTTCTCACATCCATTCTTTTATTGGATGCAATCAATAATTTCAGTCAAATGTTTTCTGAAAAACCCTAAAAGGCTGAAAAATTAGGAAACAAATTAAAAAATAATTAGGTTGGAGCTTACCTTATTTTCTTCCTATTCAAATGAAGCTTCAACCTCAAAATCGAGTTCGAAATCTCTCGATTTCAATGAAATCAGGAGTCCAGAAATCTGAATATCTCTGTGATCATTAAAAGCCCCCTATTTTTATCGAAAACAAATAAAAAACCAGCTAAAATCCTTAGATTTGCGGATTTTTCATGGAAATTTGAAGAACACTGAAATAAAGGAGAAGAAATTGCAATTTCGAGCCCGAAATTTATGGATTTCGTTGAAACTAGGAATGTATTAGTTTGACCATATTTTTCATTTACAAAAGCCCTCCGATTGGATAAAAAAAAAAATCAACAATGCCAAGAACTGTAGATTGGTGGATTTTCGTCAAACTAATGAAGAACAAATAAATAACGCTCAAGAAAACTTGAAATTCGGTGCTTTTTATCTCAAATCGACTATTTTATAGAGTAACATTAATAATTTCCTTCAAATTATTCTCTTTACAATCCTTAAAAGGTTGATAAAGTTCACAAATTCAAATCAATTTTGAACCCAAAGAAAATCCCTGGGTTTTTTTAAAACATAATGGGGCCTGTATCAAATAACGGAGATGTTATGTAACACTATTATACGTTAAAAACGGTTTTATGAACAAACCGGTTCGGTTAGGTAAAAAACTGGCCAGTTAAAACGAAAGGCGAGCGGTTCAGACCGGTTCTGACCAGCTTTGACCTGGAGGTTTTTTTGGGGAGGTTCGTCCTATAGTTCGTACTCTAAAACCGGTACTAACTGAAACCAGGAGGGTCTCGGTTCCGATCTAACCAGCTGGTTCCGATTTGAACCTACCGATTTTTCAAACATTTGTATCGCTTAAGTGTCAAATACAGATGGCTATAGTCTATTCAAACATGTAGCACACATGAGTGACAAACCTATTTCGCATGCCTCAATAGAAATCCTGTTTTTGTCCTTCGAGTAATATCCTTGATCCATTTACAGATGTGGCGCACTGCATGAGATAAGGATCTCGTTTTAGTCTCTCCAAGTGGCTAAGTTAATGCATTTTTTTTTAATGTAAGGTATTAGGTAACCATGTAAATTTTTGTATCCTATATTTTATGCTCTAGATAAATTATGGATAGGATTTTATGGCTCATATTTAATGGCTGGGACATGTTGACTTGGTGAAATTTAATTGAATGTGATAAAATGATTTTCAAGTATTAATTTCTTATTTTTAGAAAATAAAATGGATAAACTGAGGATTGTAGGCGCTGAAAAGACTAGATTGAATTATAAAACATGTTTTTAAAAGACCATATGTTGTTGTAAGGTCCATCTAATTGTAAAAATCATACCAAACCACTGAGTTACCTTTAATCTATTGCTTTTGAAATTGTATCAAATCAAAAGTTTTTTATAAGAAAGAAAAATAATGAGCTGCAAAATTATTTTTATACAATGGGGGAAGTGTCGTTCATAAGCGCACATCATGTTTGCTCTTGTTTTAGGCATAATATTCCTTTAGTCATGTTTTTCAAATAAATTTAGTACGCTTTTACGACTGCATACATAATTATTGAAGTCCTGGCTACCTATGACCAAGAACCCCATATGGGGTGTCTAAGGAGACAATTCTGTTTGGTTTCCTTGACGTATATTATGCAGATAAGATCACTTGTTTAGTAAAGAACTACAACCAAACGGTAAGTGTGGTTGAACTGTTGTGGTTAAAAACTAGCACATTACAAATTTTGGGAAGAGTTATTTTGGCATGAGGATTGTTGTAAAAGCTCAGGGTACAACCATGAGGGTATTAAGACAGTACGTGGTATGTGTGGTTTTTGTTTTGAGTGGGAGTTACTACATTTTCCATTGTTACTGTCTTTGGATACTCGGATATTTAAATAAGAGGTTTTATGTTATAGAATGCCAAAGGGATGCATATGATTTGATATCCCCATTGATGTACTTTTTTATGCTTGGTGGAGCAGCAAGAATAGGGTATTCTAAGTGTTGTCCACCATGGTGCTCCAATATGTGATTAGATTGTCTAGCTGTGAAAGAAAAGGTAGGGATCTTCTGCGATAATGAGTTCGAGATTTGTGTTGCTGAAAGGGCATGCATAAGAGGACCAAGCACATCTAAACGGAATGCTGCACATTCGGAACCATACTTGAGTAAGAGAGTTCGATGTTTTACAACAACCACATAGGCTATGCTAGTGAATCCTTTGACAAAAGGATTGGTGGGGAAAGTATTCACCAAGATATCATGGGAGAATAAGTGAGATGGGCTTGAGAAAGATTGTAATGGGGGATGAGAAATTGTGAGAGATAGGGATTTAAAACCTTCGAAGGGCAAGTGGAGAGATGTTGGGGTTTTGTGAATTTTGAAGGGTTATAAGAGTATGTAAAATTATGACTATAGTGATATTGTACTCCAGTAGGCCCGATCAGAGATCCATGGATCACAAATAGTATCTCCCCATGGCCTTTTGCCTCTTCAAGCTTCTTTCCTTCTCAATGCCTGAGCATCTATCCCATGCATTGGGTACACTAAACACCAACGTAATCTCGATGCAAGAAAGATCTAACTAGTGGTTGGGCTTTTTGTTGTCGCAAAGCAAAAGATAGAAGGGCAAGCCAAGTCTTGTCAAAGCCACTAATCTACAGTTCAAAAAGTAAAAAGCAGCGGCTAGCATGAAAGCCATTGCACTAACGAGTGTGGTCCATGGTGACTAGTGAAGTATGCCCATGATTCACCCAGTTTTGACAGTCTAGGTCGAGATGGAGTATGAAAATCCTTTATCCTTGGGCTTGAGGCATAATCATAGAAGATTTGCAGTGTTAGCCATTAATGAGGTAAAGGAGTAGCCTAAGGTGGTTTGTCGGCCAGGGGATTTTGTGAGGATAATGGTCAAATCCTCACCATTGCCATCACATAACATATATATATATATATATATATATATATATATATATATATATATATCAACGACAGACCTAATGCTCTCTTTATTTATTAGCCAACTTTTATTTACCAATCATGAGCCCTAGTGAGAGACCATGTATCATGGGTTCTTTTGATTAGTTTGGGAAGATGACTGTAATTCACGGTTGCCAGCATAGGTGGTGTGTCTAAGTTAATTCGCATGATTTTTGACCCAATGGATCCAATTTTCACATAATTATATTTAATTATATTTTGTTTGAGTTATGAAACATTAAAATATATTTTGTGAATGCTGTATATATTGTATTTTCTCAAAATAAATTTTATTGGGCTACAAATTAGTTTGTAGGAAATTAAAATGCAGAGCTATTTTAAAAAATACTATATTATCTTTTCAAATTATCTTATGGGCTTTAAAAAAATTTGGGGCCACGTGGGGTCCTCACAACTAGGCTCCCATGACCATTTTGGTGTGGGCGTGGGGCCTACTTGGGGTCCCACTACCATCCTCATCCCACCTCTCCTTTTCTTGTTTGATGGTTGTCTGCTAGATACATATTTAAGAATAGAGTAATGATCCTATAGGACTCTCTCTCACTCACATGTTTAGGATCCCAAAGGATCACCATTAAAATTGGTATGGATCTCTAGAAAAGTTATCACATGGGTGTAAGACTTGATTTTTTTAGAGATCCGTGTCAATTTAATGGTGATCTTTTGGGGACACACATGGGTGGGGGAAGGTCCTAAAGGATCATTTCTCTTAAGAATATTTGATTGGAGATTTTCATAATAAGTTGTTCAACAACTTGAAATTTTAGGAAAGATATACTATATTTTCGTAAAATCAATTAGAGAGACTGCGTCAAAGAAAATGAGGGATAATAGTTCTAGAATCTTTATTTTAATCACAATAACTGATTTAGAAAATAGATGATTGAGATTCAAAGCCGTCCTTCACCTACACAAATTTCCTTATATCGACGATCAAGATTGGATCTCCTTGTAGTAGCAAACCCTAACCCCATAAACCCTAATTTTACATTTTAAATACCCAATTATGGTAATCTCTAGAAGATGCCACCTCTCTCTCTCTTAGACCTAGTCTAAGTGGGGTGCCACGTCCCACCTAAGAGACATAGGGGTGGCACACCCTAGCCCATCTTGATCATTAGGGTGGCTCGCTCTAACCCATGTTTATTTGAGATTGGCAGTTTGAACTTGGTCGTGTATTTTTTGTTATTCATTCATTAGGGTCTTGTATTAATTATTTTTTATTGTAATTGGCACTTGTAAGTAGTCTAACCGATATAAATAAAATAAAGCGCGAAATTTTTAAGTGTATATACTTTGCTAAAACCACACTGCCCATCTTCTACTGCCTAGTTCGGGGAATTTCCTGCCAACTCTGTTGTCTGGGATAAGGGACTTAAGTTGGTCTTTATTGCCTTTGATCTATTATTTCAAACGAAGGGGTTTTGACTTTTCATTCATGGTGCAATATGACAACTTGGTATCGATGCTTGATCGAGTCAATGATCCAAAGACATTATAACCCACTTAAAGAAACGAATTTAGTTTATTGAGGGAATTTGTTATGGAGATGAAACTTACCATTTTAATTTATCTCAAACAAGACAACCCTTTTCATTTTTGAACCTGGTTTCTACGCAGCCAAACCCGCATACGTAGAAATGTGGGCCTATCCAGAAATCTATTTTCTAGATGAATTTTAAGACTTAATTTTTAAGGACATATAATCTCTAACATGAGGGTCATGACTATGAAAACATAAATAAATTTTAAAAATTAGAAATAATAATTCTAGTAAGAAAACATTTGGACCATTAGTTTTTATGGTTTTTAGATGGAACACCTACTTGCATCCATCTTTAAGATGGATGCTTTATACTTTCTGGACGTCATATATAAAAATGAGATCCAACCGTCCTTAATTTTTTTCACGTTCATCAACCTGATTTGTAGTGGATTGTGATGGCTAAGCTATAGTTGCATGTTCGTACACCGAAAAATACCAGGTCTTCAATTAAAGGAGGACAAGCTAGATATAAAGCAATAAATATTGCCTAAGTCTAGGGCTGGAAATGGTCCGGCCGGACCGGCTCAATCCAGCCCTATAAAAACAGAGGCCGAGATAGTAAAGCGGGCATGCAGGCCAAGCCTGTTCCTGAAATCCAGGCCCATTTGGATGGTGTGGACAAAGCCTAGGTTTAGGGCCCATGGCCCTCCTTGAGGGCTTGGCCCACATATATATATATATATATATTTTCAATTTTAGAACCACATTAAAAATTGAGACATAAGTTAAAGGAGATTTAAACTCCCGTAACATTGAAAAGCATACATACATAGTAACCACTAAAGGGTAACCTTAAAGTGGTAAATTAATTTACTTTTAAAAAATGAAATGGACATTTTTTCATAGTAAATAAACTATTCCAAAATACAGACATAACTTGTTGGATACGGTGATTTTCAAAATCATTCATATAAGAAAATCTCATATTATGTGGGATTAGGATTGATCTTTATAAGTTTCTCAGAAGAAATAGAAATCCAAAAAGATTAGGACTCTTGGGTATATCTCTTGGTTTTGAGATATATGTAACATCTATGAGAAGTTTCTTATTTGGCGTAGATTCTTAACTTTATATATATATATATAAAAGGAAAAGTCTTCCTAACGCCTATAGGCGAAAATGAATAGTGATTTCGCTTACCCTTATCACCGTCCAACTTTCATCGTGCGGTCACGATTGTTCAGTAGATTTTTATTTTATAAATTAGAATGAATTGAAATTTGGAGAATATTTACATCTAACTGAGGCACATCTAATAAAATTATAAAAAGAATTATCCGTGAAAACAAAATTTGACCAAAATACCCCCAAAAGGTTTCGGGGGTATTTTGGTCAATATTTTTCATGTAAAATATTGCTTTTATATTTTTCAAAGATTCCCTTCTTTTTGAAATATATGATCCAAATTTCAGATCATTCCGATTTGTAGAAAAGTAATTAAAATGAAACACCATTAGATAATCGTGACCGCGCGATGAACTTTGGACGGTGATAGGGGTAGACAAAGTCACTGTTCATTTTCGCCTATAGGTGTTGCGTAGTGTCTTTATATATATATATATATATATATATATATAACGATAATCTCGACAACCCCTTAAATTACAAAGGTTAAAGATAGAGAGAGCTGCGAAGGGTGGATTTACTAATTTTATAGTTTATATTTTTAAAAAAGTTAAGTTTTGTTATATCTTCATCATTAAATAAGGCAATTTTGTAAATATTACTATAGAAAAAAGGGTATTTTTGTCATCTTCATAAAGGGTAAAGTTGAAATTTTTACTAAAAGACAATAACGCTCTACAAATAAAATTTCAGGACACTAACTTCCAAAATGCCATTGTACTTTTATAAAAATTTCAAATTTGGCTGTGTTTAATAATTAAGTTACCTATTAAAATAATTTTTTAAATAAAAAGTAATCATCTGTTTGATAAATACGCCCATTATATATATATATATATATATATATATATATATATATATATATATATATATATATATATATATATATATATATATATGTTGAACCACATAAATCTTTGTGTTCTTGTGGTGTTTGTGTTTTATCCTTTATATTTTAGCTTGCACTTTCATCTATTTTGTTTCTAGCTAGATAAGTACATATTCGTGGTGAGATCCAACTTTTGGGATTCCTGTCTCCGCCCCCCTTGTGCGTCAGCCTTAACCCACAAGTATAAGTTACTCAATCTTTAGACATAAGTCAAACCTCGAGTCTCCTTCTTGCTCCCACTAACTTACAAACTTACCCAATGCAGCAGTCTGGCCACGCAACAAACTTCAAGGTCAACATTTAGGACTTTAGTGCTACTGCCAACCTAGTTTACTATTTACTAAGCAGAATACACATAGAGCTCACTCTCACAGGGTCTTAATACCGATTAACAAGGGAGTGAATTGTTGTGGCCACAAAAAGTTAAGGCGTTGTCTTCTTTTTATTATTATTATTATTATTATTATGTTAAATATGATGATTTTGTCACGATATTTCTTCAAGGGCAAAGTGCCAAATTTTTGTTCTATTCTAAGCTGTTCAAATTACCTTTGAATTAGGATTAGGTCATCCAAAATCCAAAAAAAGGCTATAAAATAAGGGTTGTATTAGGGTCTCTCTCTCTCACAGAAATGTTTATTGTTTAAGAACATAATTGTTTGGGAATTATAGTCAATTCACAAAGCCATTGAAGTTAGATTTGTTAGCATCCCCTTGATCTTCATTCTAATTATCAATTTTTTCGAGTTCTTGTTTGTTACTTCGAATGTATCATCTAGTATAATAACAATAGGGAAAATATCTCCGTACCCCCTATTTTTGGCTTGCATTTCTCAAGTGACGCAAGAATTTAAACTATTTTTTGTGGCATAAATTCTCTATCTTTTCTATCTTCCTATCCCCTAGACCCATTTGACCATGCATTATTGACCAAAACATTTTATAAAATGAGTCCATCTCTATTTCTCTCGAAACTCTTTATCTTTCCCCCCTGTCTCTCTCTCTGAAAACTCTGTCTCTCACCTTTCTCATCTTCTCTTTTGTTATGTTATTTGGGCAAGAGGCAATCAAAAAGCAAGTAATCTTCTTCAATACAAAACTAACCAGCATCAAACCTTCCTTCCGATTCAATCTATTCTCTCTCTTGACCCACTACTTGTTCTCTCTCTCTTTCTCTACAACATCTGTAAGCGTACTTTGAGGTGGATAGCATCTGAAATTTTTAAATTGAGGGAACAGGGCATGGTCTTTGATATATAGTGCATGGCCTCTGATACATGGTCTCTTGATTGTAGAGTCGTGGAGATGGCTACAAGGAAGGTGCTAGAATTACAGGAAAAATTCACCCGATTCAGATTCCGGCGTTGATTTTCTTGAGAAATATTTTAGGCGAGAGCCATCACAAAGGTCGATGGCTTCTCAGTTGCTTCACCACCCCTTTTTGGCTTCTACATCTTCCAACCAAACCCTTTTTTCACCAAGGATTGTCCTTGGCGAATCATCAGAATTTGATATTCCGGATGACCTTAAGCATTATTATGGCATTCTCAACCCAAATCAGAGGATTAAAACCTTCTCAATTTGCCGAGGCCTCGACGAAAAGCAGTGGACTGAAACCCTGACAAGTTGAAGTGGTTTTGACGAAAATGAGAGAAACAAAATCCTAACAAGTTGCAGTGACTTTGATGAAGAACAGACAATTGACACCCTAAAAAGTCACAGAGCTTCAGAAGTAAAACTGAGGATCAAAACCTTAACAAGTTACAAAGGTTTCGACCAAGAGACGTGGGAAAGCAAGGACTGGATAACAGTGAGGTCGTCAATGGCCGGAGAACTTCGAGCACTTCGTTTTTTTTCTCTGAATTCTCACCACAAAGCCAAAATAAAAGCACACCAGTTTTGAGAGAGAGAGGGAAGGGAGAGATACAGAGTTTTGAGATAGAGATAGATGGAGTTATTTTATAAAATGTTTTGGTTAATAATGTATGGTCAAAGGGCTCTAGGGGGACTTTATGCCACAAGAAACAATTTAAATTCTTGGGTCTTTTAAGAAATCGAAGTCAGAAATAGGGGGTACAGAGATAATTTCCCATAACAATATTGGTGTATAAGGTGGTTATTTTAGTGCATAAAACTAAAGGATTTTGGTGCACATGATCCTTGTGCAACCTTTACTTAAACATTAAAACCAGAAGCCCAGCAATAATGGATTGATGCAACCCACAAATTTTATGATAAAGAGCTCTTAAACAATGAGAGATTGCTTGCTTACAACTCAATATACTCATATGCACAAAAGAGAAAAAAAGCCGTAGATCAATGAATCAATTACATCAAACACTCATGAACCTCAATAAAATCCATTCCAATGCACTCTCTTTTGATTACACATCATGAAACAATGCAGGAACATCAGTCATGAACCATGGAGAAGCTAATATTACCCCAAATTGCTCGGGATCCCCTCCTCATGGCTTAGCATACCCTACACAAGATCTCCTTTTTTGACTGCGTCAGGATCTGGTCCAATATGCTCCTCAAAAAGGGAAGCAAAACAGAAAGCATTCTAATGCTTAGGCCATTAGGATGGGCTTAGAATTGGGCGTAGAGAAAGCACACACTATGGGTTAAGTAGGCTTTAGGATCAATCATAAGCACAATAATAAACATTATAGGAGACTATATGTAAGTAAAGAGAGGGTTTGGAGAACATTACCATAAAGCTTCATACGAATGATGTTACCTTGCTGGAAATAGCGTTGGATAATAGGTTTTAGTATTCTTGATCGTTGTATAGAGATCCTTTGATGGAACATGAAGTAGGGATGGTGTAGGGAAGAAGATAGTATATGGCCTTTTTGTGGTATACATGGTATAGGACTACATACCATGGAGGCTAACTATGGAGCATGGGCAAGGTGAGTTCTCTTATATAATTATATCCTCAAGTGAGGACAAACATGTTAGGATTTTGTGCACTTTCACTGACACCTATGTTCGAAAATTCTGTAGCATTTCCACTTATCCGGGGTTAGTGTTAGAAAAAAAAAATATAGAACACTCCTAATACATGTTAAGTTCTTGCAGGAATTAAATTAGGTTTTGGAGGTTAAACAGAGTGACAAAGGATGTCCGGGATTTGGAGGCATGAGATGAGCTCTCTTTCTTCGAAGTGTTGATCACCCCCTACCTGGTAGAATGCCCAGATGCAATAGGGTTCCTGCTGAACACACCTCCAAGATACAGTCAGATCAAAGTCTTCCTGAGTTATTGAGTTGCATGCTCAAAAACTCGCTTAAAATCACAACATTAATATACCAATTTTATAATCAAATTGGTCACGGACATAGGAGCTCAATTTGATAGTAAGTAGAATAAAAGGATTTGAGAAATACCTCACTATTTTCAAACACTATGTTTCTCTTTTAATGCCTTACCTCAAACACAAGAACAACCTTCTTTAATATCACTGTTCTCCTATGGTTCACTATTTTCTTCTTAATGCCTCTCTTCTCATATGTGCTAGCTCCTTATTTTGTATATTGGTTTTCTTTTTCTCTCTCCATGTTACATTTCCCTTTTATATGGGTTATATGATATTTTAAGCCGCATTTAGATACATGATATGATAATAGAGTGAAAGAGAGGAATATGGAGAGAGATGAGTTATCAAAATAAAGAGAGGAATATGGAAAGAGATGTTTTAAATAGCATATTGTCAAAAACGAGAGGTTTTAAGTAGCATATGACGTGGCACCAAATGGAGAGGTTAGAGGAGATGAAGCAAGCCTGAAGCTTGATGATGCAAAAAAGAGGTTAGATGACGCAAGCTTGAAGCATGATGATGCAAGCATGAAGTTAGATGATGTAAGCATAAGGCTTGCAACATTGAATGCCTTTGAGGAGAAAGTGAAAAGGTAAAGGGGTTAAAAGGTTGGTACCCCAAGGGTAATACAAAAGCACAGTGGACCATCAACACATGGGAGCAAAGAAATAGTTTTGAAACTCATAATTTAAACACAAATTAACAAACCCCCACCAATTTCAAAATAATTTTAGACGAAAAGAAAAAAGAGCAAGATCAAGAAATAAAATACAAAAGTGAATGGTGTCCTATAGACTTGAACCTCCATATAGTATTATATAGAATACTAGTCAAGATAGTGAGTGGACTATATCCATTATTGATAAGCCTCCCATATATCACATATTTCCTTTCAAAAGCTGTGATTTTCTAAAAGGCTTGCGCATTCAAGACCCTGTGCCCTACCTGGTTTTCATGAGCACTCTAGGGAATGTCTAGTTCTGATCGGAAGCAACCTCCACTTCTACACTCATACAAGTGAGTCCATGGGGGATGTTTTGCAATGCAACATCCCAACCTAAGTTTACAAAATCTAGGCAAATAGCATCATTAAGAGCAGTGTTCAACCTCTTCATTCATTGGAATAATTGTACCACATAGCATGGATGAGGCATAAATATATAAGTTTTCATTAAATAAAAGTTTGTGGTACAAATATTCATCAAATATTTCTTATATAGGATTCCCATCACTATGTGGCATAAAAATGATAGGCTTCAATCCCATCCCTCTAGCTATCTTCCGGACTTGGTCCCCTGCAAGACCTTTGATTAGTGGAGCTACCAAGTTTCGGTCAGAACGAACATAGATTACTGGTATAACTCCATCTTCCAATAGAAGTTTCAACTAGTTGTGCCTCAAGTAAATATATCTGGATTTTCTATAATAAATTTTACTTTTCTCTCGGTATACTACAACTTCACAGTCACACCGTATTGAGGCTGCAAGCATGGGCCAAGAGACAAGTGGTAGACGTACCAAAATGTTCCTTAGCCACCCAACCTCTTTACTGATGACTTCCATCACTATTAACTCTGATTCCATCGTGGATTTGGAGATACAAGTTTGCTCCTTGAAACCCCAAGGACAGATACCGCCACCATAGGTGATGATCCATTTGCGAGTAAACATGGATTCATCAAAATCCATAATCCAGTTTGCATCGTTGTATGCTTCCACTATGGCTCACCCACATAATGAAGGTCATAGTCTATAGTTCCTTTGAGATACCCCAAGACGCCGTAGATTGCATTCCAATTCTGTTGACTTGGTTTACTAGTGTATCCCCTCAATTTACCCACAACAGAGGCTATATTTGTTCTAGCACATGATATTGTATACATTATACATCCAATGGTTCTTGTATAGTTCTATTGCGAAACAAGACCTTCATGATTCTTTATGAGTTTAAAATGAGCATCATAAGGAGTCGAAATTGTCTTGGAATCAAAGTGACAAAATCTTTGGAGCACTTTCTCTATATGGTGGTCAGTCAGTTTCCGTACAATTTGAATTCCAAATATCACATCAGCTTGCCCCGTGTCTTTCATATTAAATTTTAAAAATAAATAACTTCTTAGTGTCCTTAATGCATGCAGTGTTGTTGCATAGTATAACCATGTCATCTGCATACATGCAAATAATAACTACCACACCATCACAAACTCATATTTATACACATGTATCAATATCGATATACTGAAACTATTAAATTTTTCATGCCACTGTTTGGGTGCTTGCTTCAAACCATATAGGGAATTGATAGTTTACAAACTTTGTGCTTCTGTCCCTTAAGGAGAAATCCCTCAGGTTGCTTAACATAAATTTCTTCATCTAGTTCACAATGGAGAAAAGCTATTTTGACATCCATCTGGTGAATCTCTAGATGGTATATAAAAGTCAAGGTAATGAGTTTTTGAATGGTAGCTATCCGAACAACTGGAGCATAGGTATGAAAGAAAGCAACACTTTCCTTTTGTTTAAATCCTTTTCAACCAGTCTTATTTTATAGTTTTTAATAGTACCATCGTCCTTTATTTTCTTTTTGAAAACCCATTTACATCCTAAGGGCGTAGCACCAAGAGGTTAATCCACCAATATCATCCAAGTGTCATTCTTCAGTATCGATTTCATACCATTGTTGGCTGCCTCCCTCCAAATCGGAACGTCACGTGAGGATATGGTATCTTGGAAAGTTTTAAGATTTGCTTCCAAAAGATACATTTATAAATCCTAGATCAAAATCAGTTGGCTTCCTAAGTCACTTACTTCTCTTGGGTTCTAGGTGCTCAAGAATTTCATGCTAATCAATTTTATGCCGCGCTTCATATTCATAATCCTGATCCCTAATAAATGCGTGTTAAAAAAATTCTACATCCGTGGACCCTATAATCACATTAGATTCCAAGTCCAGAAATATATATGCTTTGCTGTATTTAAAATATCCCATAAAAACACACTTTACAGATATAGGTCCAAGTTTGAGCCTCTTAATGGAAGGGAGCCTTACCAAGGCTGCACAACCCCAAACTTTGAGGAATCCTATATGAAGTTTTTTTTCATTTCTAAAATTGGTAGGATGTAGTCAGATTTTGAATATGATATCCAATTTAAAATGAAACAAGCAGACATTAAGGCCTCTTCCCAAAGATTAGCAGGGAGATTTGAATTGATGAGCATGGCACTCACCATATCCATAAGAATCAAATTTTCCTTTCAGGTAAACCATTATGTTGTGGTTTTTATGAGGCAGTAACTTGGTGGATTATTCCATTTTTTCACAATAGTTAATGAAGTTAGCGGAACAATATTCACTGCCTCTGTAACTTCTGAGAACCTTAACTTTAGAATTTAGTTGGTTTTCAACTTTTGTTTTATAAACCTTGAATTACTTGGATACTTCATCTTTGTTCCTAATCAAATCTAAATATCTTCAGAAATCATATATGAAAGTGGCAAAATATTTCTTCCCACCACGAGTCTATATTTCTCTCAGATCACAAACATTAACTATGTATCAATTTCAATAACCTGGAACTTCTTTGTACTTTATGAAAGAGTTTTCTTGTGATCATTAACTGTACACTTACATCACACAGTATTTTTTAAATTCACGCCCTTAGAAATTAGGTTTAAAGTACTCATTTTTCTCGATGCATTATACTTAACAAGACCTAATCTACCATGCCAAAGGTAAATGGAAGTGAGCATATATATAGAAGAAGACACACCTATTTCATTAAGTACAATGAGTTTCAACATGCCTTCAAAGGCATACCCCATTCCTACAAAGATATCATTCTTCGATACGATAAACTTGTTGGATTCAAAGACAAGTTTGAAACCTCTCTTGTTCAAAAGGTATGCAAACACCGAATTTCACCAAGCATCAAGGGCATGATACACATCGAAAAGGGTGAGGACTTTACTGGACTTGAATTTTAATTCAACTGTCCCTTTACCAATTACCTTAGAGGAGGACAAATTGGTTATATACAGGAAAATGTCCTCGCCTATCATTTTGTAAGTCCTAAACATGTTTATGTTATTATAGAAATGTCTGGTGACACCTTAGTCCACCTACCACTTTGTAGTACCTCCTACTACATTGATTTCAGATATGATGGCAACAAATCTTTCTTCGGCCATACTGGCTTTTGGCATCTGCCTTTTTCGTAGAAAAAGCATATCAATGGTTTTTTATCCTCATCCTGAGCTGTCTTTGTATTTACATCTTTGATGTCTTTCTTTTCATCTCTCTTTTGTTTAATCTTGATTCCTTTTTTAGTCATCGGTTTCTTCTCTCTTGGACCTTCAACTATGTGGGCTCTGGCGACCATCTGAGATTTATACTCTTTAACATCTTTGAGTCTAGTCTCCTCTTCATTTCTTAGATGGATCATCAATTGTTCGAGGCTGAAGTCTTTTGATTTATGCATCAGTATGTTTTTGTAAGTTTTCTAGGAGGGTGGTAATTTGTTGATTATTGCCCCGACATGAAGTGTTCATCAAGTTTTATTCCATTTAATGCTAGTTCATTGGCTATGATTTGAAAATCATAGATTTGAGCCAATATCAGTTTTTCTTATGTACATTTAAAATTTAAGTATTTTCTAATGAGATACTTCTTTCTACCAACATCTTCTTCTTTATATTTGGCTTCTAAAGCCTCCTATAGTTCCTTTGCAATTGGTATTCTTGAGCAAAAATCAAACAAAGATTAAGTAGAGCATTCAAGATATTACGTTTACATATGTAATCATTTTCGTTCAATTCTTGAATTTCTTTGGCAATCTGATCTGTAGTAATCTGATCACCTGTAGATTCTAAGGGAGTAGTTACAACAACGGGGCATCATTTTCTTAATACATACTCCACTTTTAAGGACATCAGCAAGAATAAAACTTTTGACTGCCATTTTCTAAAATCAATTCCATCTAAATGGTCCAGCCTTACAAAATCATGGGTTATTGCTCTAAGCGAGCTTCTAGCAGCCATCTCATGATATAAATTTGTTTTAATGATCAACACTTTGAAAATATTAGGGTTTTTATATGGTTTCATTGACATTCATGAATTCGATTGCACCACCCCTTATTCGGGGTTAGTGTTAGAAGAAAAATATCTAGAACAATCTTAGTACCGGTTAAACTCCGGTAGGAATTAAATCATATTTTAAAGGTTATATCTTGTAATAGAAACATTCTTAGTACCAGTTGAATTTCCATAGAAATTAAAATAGGTTTCAAAGGTTAAACAAAGTGACAAAGGATGTCAGGGATTTAGGGGCATGAGAAGAGCTCGCTTTCTTCGAAGGGTTGATCACTCTCTACTGAGTACAATTCTGAGATGCAATAGGGTCCTTGGTGAAGAGACCCTTAGGATACAACCTATTCAAAGTCTTCCTGAGTTACTGAGTTGCATCCTCAGAAACTCGCTTAAAATTATAGCATTAATACACTTACCGTCGCATTGATCATGGACACAAGAGCCCAATTTGATAGAAAATAGAATTGAAAGATATGAGAACTACCTCTCCTATTTCTAAACTCTATGTTTCTCTTTCATGCCTTACCTCACCCACAAGAACCACCTTCTTTAATGTCTCATTGTTGTTCTATGGTTCACTATTTTCTCCTTAATGCCTCCTTTCTCGTAGGTGCTAGCTCCTTATTTTGTATAGGAAAACTGATTCATGCGGTTTGGACTGCATTTCTATAATACACGCTCTAGAGGTATAAAGCATATTAAAGATGAATGTAAATAGGTAATGGTCCAAATGTTTTTTTAATATAATTATTATTTCTAGTTTTCAATTTTTTTTTTTCATATTCATGATCTCCATGTTAAATATTATATATTCTTTAAAAATTAGAATTACATTATATTTTAAAAATATATTTATTGTCAGGCTCGTATTTCTACAATATGTGGGCTTGCCGCATGGAAACAGTGTCCTATTTGTATATTACTTCTCTTTTTCTCTCCCATGTTCATTATATATGGGTTATATAATATTTTAAGCCACATTTATAGATATGGTAAGATAATAGAGTGAAAAAGAGGATTGAGGAGAGAGAGGTGCCACAAAGTATATAATCGTGGCAACAAATGGGGAGAAAAGAGGAGATGAGGTAAGGATGAAGCCTGATGTTGCAAGTATTGAGGTTACATGATGCAAGCATAAGGCTTGCACATTAAATGATGTTTGAAGAGAACGGAAAAAGGTAAACCGGATAAAAGTTGTTAGTCCAATCAATGGTTTAAAAACCGGATCGGTGATCCGAGTCGGGTATCTCAAAAATCGATTTCGATCGACGAATTGACGATTCAGATCGAGAATCGGCTGAATCGGTCGGATTAAAGCTTCAAAAAAATTCGAAAAAATTATTAAAATTTATTATAAATGTTGTTTTTTAAGAATCCTATAAAAAATGAGGGTACTACATTATTAACTTTTTTTTTATTATCAATTTGTGAATATTGAGATGCTCTTTCCCTGTATAAACTTATTTTAACTATTAAATTTGCATCATATAAAAGAAAAATCATAGAATTATCATGGATAAAATATATAATTATCTATGGACTATTATAAAGAATAGACTAATAAATGAAAGAATGGCCATTAAAATCTCGTTTTGGCGAAAAACCCTAATCTGTTAAAAAAACCCAAACTATTACAACCTAACTAACTATAATCCAAAATTATTATAACCTCACTAATTATAATATTATATATTAAAATTATAATTATTAGTTTACATTTTATAATTATTTTATTAGACAAATAATAACAAATTAAAAAGATTTTATAATATTATCTAATTTAAAATGTATTATTGACAACTGTAAGAAAAATATTACATTACATGATTTATAATGTAAAAATTCATAAATAAAATAAAAGATTTGGTTATCAATGTAAAAACTAATAAAATACGTACAAATTTTGAAAATAACACTTCAATTTTTCAAAAATTTATCTTTTTAGGTTTCTATAATAAATTTAGTAAAAGAGATTGTTAGTAGAAAGATGGACATTTCAAATAGAATAAACTTTTTATTTTTATTTTTTTTATACCTTTCATATTATTTACAAAAATAATTATGCCACTATATACAACAAAAATTAACTGTTATATAAAAAATTAATTTCTTTATTTTTCATTTTTTTATGCCTTTTATATTATCTACAAAAATATTTATATTTATACCAATCACTATATACACAATGAAAATATTTATATTTTTACCAACCACTAAATACACAACAAAAATGCGCCCAAGGGGATTCGAATGCAACATATGCCCAAGGGGATTCGACCTTGGGACATTAAGTAAAAAAAAATAAAGTCATAACCACCAAGCCATCTAATTACATATGTTTATAAAGTGTTGATTAATAGACTATACTTACATTTCGTTTACATTTAATGATGTTTGAAAATTATCCCACATCGAAATATGGGTATTCAACTTTGGTATATAAATACCTATGTACTATGAACTACAACAAGTGTGTAAAAATATTAGACCAACCTCACACGTGCGCTTGGACACACGTGCACGCGTGAGGGCACGCTCACATGTGTGCTTGGACACACATGTGCACGTGTGAGTGTGCGTGGGGCACACTTGCGCGTGTGTGAACAAGATAGAATCGGACACACGTGTGCACGCGTGAGTCTGCGTGGGGTATGCTCGCGCGTGCACTTGGGCACATGTGTGCACACGTGCGCACGCGCGAGTGTGCGTGGGGTGAGTGTGCGTGGGGCATGCTCGCACGTGCGTTTGGACACACGTGTGCATGTGTGAGTGTGCGTGGGGCATGCTCGGACGTGCGTTATGTGTGTGAACCGGGCTGAACCGGATAAAACCGGATGGGAACCGGCGGTTCTTCTCTAGAACAGGGTGGTTCTCGATTTTGTGCTGGAACCGACACGGGTTATGCCGGTTCCTGAGTCGAACTCACAAGTGTGCAAAAATATTAGGCCAACCTCACACGTGCGCTTGGACACACGTGCACGCGTGAGGGCACGCTCACATGTGTGCCTGGACACACGTGTGCACGTGTGAGTGTGCGTGGGGCACGCTTGCGCATGTGTGAACAAGATAGAACCGGACACACGTGTGCACGCTGCGTGGGGTATGCTCGCCCGTGCACTTGGGCACATGTGTGCACACGTGCGCACGCGTGAGTGTGCGTGGGGTGAGTGTGCGTGGGGTGAGTGTGCGTGGGGCATGCTCGCGCGTGCGTTTAGACACACGTGTGCATGTCGCGCGTGCGTTTGGACACACGTGTGCATGTGTGAGTATGCGTGGGGCATGCTCGGACGTGCGTTATGTGTGTGAACCGGGCTGAACCGGATAAAACCGGATGGGAACCGGCGGTTCTTCTCTAGAACAGGGTGGTTCCCGATTTTGTGCTGGAACCGATACGGGTTATGCCGGCTCCTGAGTCGAACTCACAAGTGTGCAAAAATATTAGGCCAACCTCACACGTGCGCTTGGACACACGTGCACGTGTGAGGGCACGCTCACATGTGTGCCTGGACACACGTGTGCACGTGTGAGTGTGCGTGGGGCACGCTTGCGCGTGTGTGAACAAGATAGAACCGGACACACGTGTGCACGCGTGAGTCTGCGTGGGGTATGCTCGCCCGTGCACTTGGGCACACGTGTGCACACGTGCGCACGCGTGAGTGTGCGTGGGGTGAGTGTGCGTGGGGCATGCTCACGCATGCGTTTGGATACATGTGTGTATGTGTGAGTGTGCGTGGGGCATGCTCGGACGTGCGTTATGTGTGTGAACCAGGCTGAATCGGATAAAACCGGATGGGAACCGGCGGTTCTTCTCTAGAACAGGGTGGTTCCCGATTTTGTGCTGGAACCGACACAGGTTGTACAGGTTCCCGAGTCGAACTCACCGTTTTTTAAAACACTTAGTCCAAATATATCACAAAAGCAAAGTGGACCGACCATCGAGACAAGGGCACAAGAAAATAATTTTGAAACACATAAATTTAAAAATAAATCAACAAAACAAACTTTCATCATAGCCAAAGTTAGCAGCCCATGCCCTAACTTGTGACTCACAACAGAAGAAGGACCAGCTCCCTTGGTGGCCACGTTCAGGAACCACATTCAGAGGCAAAATGCACTTGCATCCACCTCATTGGCCATTGGGCGTCCTTTACCTTATGCAGGGTGAGCCTCACCACTGTTCGCTATCAAACGAAGGAATGACTGTTTTGAAACACGATATGTTCAATGTACTCAGGTTTTGGTCGACTCGAGTTATTTAATCGAGTCTCAATAACTCGCTCGAATCATACACATTTTAAAAAATAGACCAAAAACAAAAGATATTAAATAAATATAAGTAAGTTCAAAAATATAAGCAAAGTGGCAAATTGGTATGGCGCAGTGAGAGGTCCTAGTTTCCATCTGTCTCTCTCGTTGTTTCTCTTTCTAACCACCTCATCACAGGGAACGTGTTTTACACAGTCGACACATCTCATGTCTGAGAGGATTTTTTTTCCTTTCTTGTTTTTTCTCTCTCTAACCTTCTTTTCTTTCTTGTTGTTTCTCTCTCTAACCACCTCCAAAAGCGCGAAATTTCTTTTCTAAGGTAAATAAAATGGATAAATATAAGGAGGATTTTGGAAAAATTAGGGTTTAGGAGAGGATGAAATATGCTTGAATATTTGTTTGATTTCATGAAATTTGGGTGAGAAAAAGATAAAAAATGGAGCAAAATGCATATGGGTTCAAGAACATTATTTATCCACAGACTAGAGATTTTAGAGCCAGATCTATAAGTTATTATGTTGTAATCGAACAAATTTATATAAAGAATCTTTAGAGATTCAAAGGTCTTCACATTGAATTTGATATCAATAAATTTGGATGAGTAAACTACGATAAATCTAGAAGAAGGTGGATATGGTTTAAGAACACTGTTCTCCAAAACTTCAACAGACTAGATATTTTCCAGCTAGATCTATCTATTTTTTTGTTGTAATAGAACATATCAATACAATTAACATCTAAATGATTAAAAGAAATTCACAATGAACCTTTCAAAATATTTGGATGAGATGTCTAGAAGAAGGCAGACTTTGTGAACTGTGAAAGATCTATTTTGAGGTAAGATGCTCGAGAGAGGGGGAGAAAGGGAATGAAAACTGGTTTGAGAGAGTGTGAGAATTTT